>NW_022169159.1:7721-32460 GCF_008728515.1 Papio anubis
TTGGTATGCTTCCGTTCCAGTTACGTATTGCTATTTCTTTATAAAGCGCCACATACATTGCCCTCCCAAAGGTGGGCCACGTGGTGGAAAGGAGAAAGCGCCACTCCAGCAAATGTACAAGAACAGAATTATAACAAACTGTCTCTCAGACCACAGTGCAATCAGACTAGAACTCAGGATACAAGAAACTCAAGTAAAGGCACTCAACTACACTTGGAAACTAGACAAGCACTATGCTCCTGAATGACTACTGGGTACATAGCAATGAATGCAGAAATAAAGATGTTCTTTGAAACCAATGAAACAAGATACAACATACCAGAATCTCTGGGACACATTTTAAAAGCAGTGTGTAGAGGAGAATTTATAGCACTAGAAATGCCCACAAGAGAAAGCAGGAAAGATCTAAAATTCCAGGCATCTAACGCCATGAATTAAAAGAACTAGAAGCAAGAACAGACACGTTGAAAGCTAGCGGAAGGCAAGAAATAACTAAAGATCAGAGCAGAACTGAAGGAGATAGAACACAAAAAACCCTCCAAAAAATCAATGAATCAAGGAGTTGTTTTTTGAAGAGATCAACAAAATTGACAGGCGCTATAGAATAATAAAAAGAAAGAAAAGAAGAATCAAATAGGCATAATTAAAAATGATAAAGGGATATCACCTGACCCCACGAGGCCATAGAAACTACCATCAGAAGATACTATAAACACCTCTATGTAAAATAAACTGGAAAGTCTAGAAATGGATAATTTCCTGGACCCCTTACACTCTTCAAAGACTAAACCAGGGAAAGTTAGATCCCTGAATAGACCAATAACAGGCTCCTGAAATTGAGGCAATAATTAATATACAACCAAAAAAGTCAGGACCAAGGCCAGTTCACAGCGCAATTCTACAAGAGGTACAAGGAGGAGCTGGTACTGACCTAAGAAAGTATTCAATCAATAGAAAAGAGGAAATCTCCTATCTCCTTTATGAGATAACATCATCCTCTTGCAAAGCCTGGCAGAACCTAGCAAAAAAAGAGAATTTTAGACCAATATCCCACAGTGATGAACATCGATGCAAAAATCCTCAATAAAATGCTAGCAGAGCCAGTTGTGCTTACATCAAAAGCTTATCCACCGCTGATCAAGTGAGCTTCATCCCTGGGATGCAAAGCTAGTTCAACATTGCAAATCAATAAACATAATCAAGCATATAAACAGAGAACCAAAGACAAGAACCACATGATTATCCTCAATAGATGCAGAAAAGGCTTTTGACAAAATTCAACAGCCCTTCATGCTAAGCGCTCAATAAGTTGGTCTTGATGGGGCGATACCTCAAAATAATAAGAGCTATTTATGACAAACCCAGCCAATATCATACTGAATGGGCAAAAACTCCGAAAAATTCCCTTTGAAAACTGGCACAAGACAGGGATGCCTCTCACCCTCCTATTCAACATAGTATTTGGAAATTCTGCCTAGAACTTAGGTAAGGCAAGAGAAAATCAAAATTATTCAGTTGGGAAAGAAGTCAAATTGTCCCTGTTTGCAGATGACATGATTGTATATTTAGAAAACCCCATTGTCTCAGCCCAAAATCTTCTTAAATGATATTAAACTTAGCTTCAGCAAAGTCTCAGGATACAAAATCAATGTGCAAAAATCACAAGCATTCTTATACACCAGTAACAGACAAACAGGAACCAAATCATTAGATGAACTCCATTCGTAGCTTCAAAGAAGGAATAAAATACCTAAGATTCAACTTACAAAGGATATAAAGGACCTGCTAAAGGAGAACTACAAACCCTCTCAGTGAAATCAAAGAGACTGATAAATGGAAGAACATACCATGCTCATGGATAGGAAAGAATCAATGTTGTAGAAATGGCCATACTGCCCAAGGTAATTTATAGATTCAATGCCATCCCTCATTAAGCTACCAATGAGTTTCTTCACAGAATGGAGAAAACTGCTTTACAAAGTTCATATGAGTACCAAAGAGCCGCATCTCAGACAATCCACAAGTCAAAAGAACAAAGCTGGAGGCATCCATACCTGACTTCAAACTATAGTACAAGGCTACAGTTAACCAAAAACAGCTGTAGGTACTGGTACCAAAACAGAGATCTAGACCAATGGAACGAACCGAGTCCTCAGAAATAATACCACACATCACAGCCATCTGATCTTTGAAAAGCCAAACTGAGAGAGAGCAGAAATAGAGGAAGAAAGGATTCCCTATTTAAGAAATGAGTGCTGGAAAATTGGCTAGCCATAAGTAGAAGCTGAAACTGGATCCTTTCCTTACTCATATACGAAAATTAATTCCAAGATGGATTAGAGACTTAAATGTAGACCCTAATACCATAAAAATCCTAGAGGAAAACCTAGAGTAGTACCATTCAGGACATAGGCAGAGCCAGGACTTCATGTCTAAATCACCAAAAGCAAGCAGCCCAGCAAAAGCCAAAATTAAACAAATATAGGATCTAATTAAACTAAGAGCTTCCTGTGCAGGAAAAGAAACTACCATCAGAGTGAACAGGCAACCTACAGAATGGGAGAAAATTTTTTTAATCCACTCGTGACAAAGGGCTAATATCCAGGGCAAAAGAACTCAAAAGCAAATTTAGAAAAAACAAACAACCCCATCAAAAAGTGGAGCCAAAGGATATGAAGACAGACATACTCAAAGAAGACATTCATACAGCCAACAGACACATGAAAAAATGCTCATCATCACTGGCCATCAGAGAAATGCATATCAAAACCACAATGAGATACCATCTCGCACCAGTTAGAGATAAGCGGTCATTGAAGTCCAGGAAACAACAGGTGCTGGAGAGGATGTGGAAATAGGAACACTTTACACTGTTGGTGGGATTGTAAGCTAGTTCAACCATTATGGAAAACTGGTATAGATTCCTCAAGGATCTAGAATTAAGGCACCATATGACCAACCATCCCATTACTGAGGATATGCAAAAAGGATTATAAATTGTGCTGCTATAAGACACATGCATGTATGTTTATTGCAGCACTAATCTAATATAGCAAGAACTTGGGAATCAACCCAAATGTCCATCAGTGACAGATTGGATTAAGAAATGTCTTTTATACACCATGGAATACTAATACAGCCCATAAAAAGGATGAGTTTGTGTCCTTTGTAGGGACATGGATGCAGCTGGAATCCATCATTCTTAGCAAACTCTCCCAAGAACAGAAACCAAACACCACATGTTCTGACTCATAGGTGGGAACTGAACAATGAGATCCTTGGACTCCAGGAAGAGACATCACACACGGGGGCTTCTATGGGAAGGGGGAGGGATTGCATTAGGGGAGTTATACCTGATGTAAGCAGCGAGTTGATGGGAATTTTTAGCCACAGCAACTTATGGCACAAATATACATATGTAAAAGAAACCTGCGTTATGCACATATACCCCTCTAACTTAAAAATTATAATAATAATGAAATAAATTTTAAAAAAAGAAAGATTAATGTGAGGATGGTGCACATCCACAAAAGAGATTTCACAGATAACTTCTTTTTAGATTTTATCAGGGGATATTAGGGTTTTCCACATAGGCCTGAATGGGCTCCGAAATATTCCTTTGTATATCTTATAAAAAGACTGTTTTCAACCTGATATATCAAAAGATAGTTTTACCTCTGTTAAGATGAATGTACACATCACAAAGCTGTTTCAGGGATAGATTCTTGCCAGTTATCATCTTGGGATATTCTGTCTTTGTGGGCCTCAATGGGCTTTCACATGTTCCTTCACAGACTCTACAAAAAGACTAATTCCAACCTGCTGTGATAAAAAAAAAGGTTTAACTCTGTGAGATAATTGCAAACATCACAGAGCAGTTTACGAGATAGTTTCTTTCTCATTTTTATCTGGGGATGTTAGGTTTTTCCCTATAATCCTCAATGGGCTGACAAATGTCCCTTCACAGATTCTACAAAAAAAAAAATTACCAAACTGCTGACATAGAAGAAAGGTTTAACTCTGTTTGATGAATACACACATCACAAAGTGGTTTCACAAATAGCTTCTTTCTAGTTTTTGTCCGGGGATATTTGGTTTTTCACTATAGGCTTCACTGGGTCTCTTAACATCCCTTCATAGTTTGTATAAAAAGACTGCTGCCGACCTGCTAAATCTAAAGAAAACATTAACTCTGTGGGATAAATGAACACGTTGCAAAGCAGTTTCACAGATATCTTCTTTCTCATTTGTATCAGGGGATATTTGGTTTTTCACTCCAGGCTTCACTGGGCTTTCAAATGTCCTTTCACAGTTTGTACAAAAAGACTGTTTCCAACCTGCTGAATCAAAAGAAAGGTTTACCTCTGTGAGATGAATGCACACATCGCAAACTTGTTTCACAGATAGCTTCTTTCTAATTTTTATCTGTGGATATTCACTTTTTCCTTATAGGCCTTGAAAGGTTTTCAAAATGTCCCTTCACAGATTCTACAAAAAGACTGTTTCCAACCTACTGAATCAAAAGAAAGATTAACACTGTGAGATAAATGCACACATCAAAAAGCAGTTTCACAGATAGTTTTTCTTCTAGTTTTTATCTGGAGATATTCAGTTTTTCACTACCGTCTTTACTGGGCTTCCAAATGTCCCTTCACAGATTTTATAAAAAGACGATTTCCAACTTCCTGAAACAAAAGAAATGTTTAACCCTGTGAAATGAATAAACACATCACAAAGCAGTTTCACAGATAGCTCCTTTCTAGTTTTCATCTGGGAAATTCCATTTTTCATGATAGCCTTGAATGGGCTCCAAAATGTCCCTTCAAAGATTCTACAAAAAGAGTTTTCAATCTACAGAATCAGAAAAAAGGTTTACCTCTGTGAGATAAATGCACACATGACAAAACGGTTCCACAGATACCTTCTTTCTCTTTTTTTTTTTTTTTTTTTTTTGCTTACGTTTAACTTTTCCTTAAAATCCTCAATGGCCTCCCAAATGTCCCTTCACAGATTCTGCAAAAGACTATGTCCAACCTGCTGAATCAAAGGAAAGTTTTAACTTTGTGAGATGAATGCACACAAAGAAAAGCGGTTTCAGAGATAGCTTCTTTCTAGTTTTTATCTGGGGTTAAGTGTTTCCTTATAGACCTCGATAGGGGTTCCCAAATGTTTTTTCACATATTCTACGTAAAGACTGTTTCCAATGTGCTGAAGCAAGAGAAAGGTTTAACTTTTTAAGATGAAGACACACATCACAGAGTGATTTCACAGTTAGCGTTTTTCCAGGTTTTATCTGGGGATAAAATATTCAGTTTAATTATATAAGCCTCAATGGACTCCCAAATTTCCCTTTACAAATACTAGAAAAATACTGTTCCCAACCTGCAGAAACAAAAGAAAATTTTAACTCTGTGTAATGAATGCACACATCACAGAGCAGTTTCACAAATAGCTTTTTTCTA
This sequence comes from Papio anubis, assembly GCF_008728515.1. Lineage (NCBI taxonomy): Eukaryota > Metazoa > Chordata > Mammalia > Primates > Cercopithecidae > Papio > Papio anubis. Next base: position 13,184 of record NW_022169159.1, read on the forward strand.
GTTTTTATATGGGGATATTCAGTTTTTCCATAGAGGCCTCAAAAAGCTCCCAAATATCCCTTTGCAAAGTCTACAAAAATACTGTTTCCATCTGCTAAATCAATAGAAAAGTTCAAATATGTGTGATTAATGCACACACTGCAAACCGGTTTCACAGTCAGCGTGTTTCTAGTGTTTATCAGGGAATATTTAGTTTTTCAATATAGGCTTCACTGGTCTAAAAATGTCCTTTCACAGATTCTACAATAAGACCGTTTCCAACATGCTGAATCAAAAGAAGGGTTTAACTCTGTGAGATGAATGCACACATCATAAAATGGGTTCACAGTTAGTTTCTTTCTAGTTTTTTATCAGGGAATATTTGCATTTTCACTTAGGCTTCACTAGGCTTTCAAATGTCCCTTTCAGATTCTACAAAAAGACTGTTTCCAACCTGCCAAAGCAAAATAAAGGTTTACCTATGTGACATGAAAGCAGACACTGCAAAGCAGTTTCACACATAGCTTCTTTCTAGTTTTTATCTGGAGATATTCACCTTTTTTTTAAATAGGCCTCAAAGGACTTTCAATTCTCCCTTTGGAGATTCTACAAAAAGACTGTTTCCAATGTGCTGAATCAAAAGAAAGGTTTAACTCTGTGAGATGAATGCACACATCATAAAACCATTTCAGTTTCTTTCTAGTTTTTATCAGGGAATATTTGAGTTTTCACTTAGGCTTCACTGGACTTTCAGATGTCCCCTTTCAGATTATACAAAAAGACTGTTTCCAACCTGTTGAGGCAAAATAAATGTTTGCCTCTGTGAGATGAATACACACACATTGCAAAGTGGTTTCACACATAGCTTCACTCTAGCTTTTTTCTGGGGATATTAGCTTTTTTTTTTTTTTTTAAATAGACCTGAATCAAAAGACAAGTTTAACTTTGTGAGATGAATGCACACATGACAAAGTGGTTGCAGAGACAGGCTCTTTCTAGTGTTTGTCAGGAGATATTCAGTTTTTCACTATAGCCTTCACTGGGCTCCCAAATGTCCCATCACAGATATTACAAAAAGATTGTTTCCAACCTTCTGAAACAAAAGAAAAGTTTAACTCTCTCAGATAAATGAATATGTTGTACTAGGCTGCACAGACAGCTTTCTAGTTTTTGTCTGTGGATATTCCATTTTTTCATATAGCATTCAATGAGTTTCCAAATGTTGCTTAACAGATTCTGCAAAAGACTGTTTCCAACGTGCTTAAGCAAGGGAAAGATTAAGCTCTGTAAGATGAATGCACACACCCCAAAGTGGTTTCACACATAATTTCTTTCTTTCTTTTTTTTTTTAATCTCAGGTATTAGTTTTTTCTACATAGGCCTTAATGATTTTTCAAGTCTCTTTTCATAGATTCTACAAAAAGACTGTTTTTAACTGGCAGAATCAAAAGAAAGTTTTAATTCTGTGAAATGAATGCATACATCACAACAGGGTTTCACACATACCTTCTTTCTAGTTCTTATCTGGGGATAATAGGTTTTCTCACATAGGCCTGAATGGGCTCATAAATGTCCCTTCATAGATTGCACAAAAAGACAGTTTTCAACTTGATAAATCAAAAGAAAGGTTTATTCCTGTGACATGAATGCATATTTTGCAAATTGATTATGCAGATAGTTTCCTGGTAGTTTTTATCTGGGGATATTCTGTCTTTCTCTACAGAACCCAATGGGCTTTCAAATGTCCTTCCACAGATTTTACAAAAAGACCATATCCAACCTGCTGAATCAAAAGAGAGATTTAATTCTGCCGTAAATGCATACATTGCAAAGCAGTTTCACAGATAACTTATTTCTAGGTCATATTAGGGGATATTCAGGTTTTCACTATAGGCTTCACTGGGTTCCAAAATATCCCTTTGCAGTTTCTACAGAAAGACTGTTTCCAACCTGCTGAATCAAAAGAAAGATTTAAATTTGTGAGGTGAATGAAATACCACAAAGTGGTTTCAGAGATAGCTTCTTTCTAGTTTTTATCTGGTAATATTCAGTTTTTCCATATAGGCCTCATTAAACTCCCAAATATCCTTTCACAAATTCTACAAAAAGACTGTCTCCAACTTGCTGAAACAAAAGACAGTTTTACCTCTGTGAGGTGAATGCAAGCATCACAAAGCAGTTTCACAGATAGCTTTGCTGTAGTTTTTATCTGGGGATATTTGGTTTTTCACAATAGGCCTCAATGGGCTCCCAAATGTTGCTTCACAGATTTTAAAAAACAATGTTTCCAAATTGCTAAATCAAAAGAAATGTTTAATTCTGTGAGATGAATGCATACACCTCAAAGCAGCTTCACAGTTAGTTCTTTCTAGTTTTTATCAGGGAATATTCGGGTTTTCACTATATACTTCACTGGGCTCCCAAATGTCCCATTGCACATTCTACAAAAAGACTATATCCAACCTGCTGAAACAAAGGAAAGGTTTAACTATGTTAAATAAATGCACACATCTCAAAGCGGCATCACAGATAGCTTCTTTCTAATTTTTATTTGGGAATATTCATTTTTTCAGTATAAGCTTCATTTTGCTCCCATATGTTCCTTGGCAGTTTTCACAAAAAGACTGTTTCCAAACTGCTGAAACAAAAGAAAGGTTTAGTTTTGTGAGATGAATGCACATATCACAACGTGGTTTCACAGATAGCTTCCTTCAAATTCTTATCTGGGGATATTCGATTTTTTCCCCAACAGCCTTAATGGACTACTAAACGTCCCTTCACTGGTTGTACAAAAAGACGGTTTCCAACCTGTTGAATCAAAATAAAGGTTTAAATGTGTGAGATGAAGGCACACATTGCAAAGCAGTTTCACAGACAGTTTCTTTCTAGTTTTTATCTGAAAATACTGTTTTCCCCATAGGCCTCAAAGGGCTCCTAAAAGTCCCTTTGCTGATTCTACAAAAAGACTTCTTCCAACTTGCTGAATCAAAAGAAAGGTTTAACTCTGTGGAATGAGTTTACACATCGCAAAGCAGTTTCACTGATAGCTTCTTTTTAGTTTTTTATCTGGAGGTATGGTATTCGGTTTTGTCCTGTAGGCTACAATGGTCTCCCAAATGTACCTTTGTAGATTCTACAAAAAGACTGTTTCCTACCTGCTGAATAAGAAGAAAGGTTTAAGTCTTTAGGACAAATGCACACATCTTAAAGTGGTTTCACAGATAGCTTCTTTCTAATTTTTATCTCAGGATATTTGGTTTTTATATATTGGCCTCAATGGGTTTTCAAGTTTCCTTTTGTAGATTCTACAAAAAGATGTTTTCTAAATGGCTGAATCAAAAGAAAGGTTTAACTCTGTGAGATGAATGCACACATCCTCAAAGTGGGTTCACAAACAGTTCCTTTCTAATTTTCATCTTGGGGTATTGGGTTTCTCCACATAGGCCTGAATAGGCTCCTAAATATCCCTTCACAGATGGTAAAAAAAAATTAAAAAAAAAAAAAAAAAAAGGCTATTTCCAACTGTATAAATCAAAATAAAGTTTTACCTCTGTGAGATAAATGAGCACATCACAAAGGAGTTTCACAGATTGTTTCTTGCTAGTTTTTATTTGGGAATATTCTGTCTTTCTCTATAGGCCTCAATGGGCTTTCTAATATTCCTTGGTGGAGATGAATGCACACATTAAGAAGTGTTTTCACGATTAGTTTCTTTCTTGTTTTTGTCATGGGATACTCAGTTTTTCACTATAGGCCTCACTGGGCTCCCAAATATTTTTTCATAGATTCTACAAAAAGACGGCTGCCAACCTGCTGAATCTAAAGAAAAGTTTAACTCTGTGAGATAAATGAACACATCGAAAAGCAGTTTTACAGATAGTTTCTCTCATTTTTATCAGGGGATCTTCAGTTTTTCACCATAGGCTTCAAATGTCCCTTCACAGTTTGTACCAAAAGCCAGTTTGCAAACTGTTCACTGATAGCTCCTTCTTAGTTTTTATTAAGGGATATTCGTTTTCTTCACTTTAGACTTCACTGGGCTCCCAAATGTCCCTTCGAAAATTCTTCAAAAAGACAGGTTCCAGCCTGCTGAAACAAAAGAAAGGTTTAATACTGTGAGATAAATGGAAACATTACAAAGCAGTTTCCCAGTCGGATTCTCTCTAGTTTTAATCTGGGGATATTCCATTTTTTCACTATAGGCTTCAATGGACTTTCAAATGTACCTTCAAAGATTCTACAAAAAGACTGTTTGCAACCTGCAGAATAAAAAAAAAAAATTATCTCTGTGAGATAAATGCACACATCGCATAGCCGTTTCACAGATCGCTTCTTTCTCATTTTTTTGTGGAGGTAGTAGAATTTTCCTTAAAGGCCTCAATGGACTCCCAAATTTCCCTTCACAGTTTCTACAAAAGACTGTTTCCAACCTATTGAACCAAGAAAGGTTTAAATATGTGAGATAAATGTTCACATCACAAAGCAGTTTCACATATGGCTTCTTTATAGTTTTTATCTGAAGATATTCCTTTTTCCTTATATACCTCAAAGGTCTTTCGTAAGTCCTTTAAAAATTCTACAAAAAGAATGTATCAAACCTGCTGAATCAAAAAAAATGTTTCAATCTATGAGATTAATGCACACATCACAAAGTGGTTTCACAGATAGCTTCTTTCTCGTTTTTATCAGGGGATATTTGGGATATTTGATTTTTCACTATAGGCTTCACTGGGCTCCCAAATGTCCCCTCGCAAATTCTACAAAAAGACTGTTTCCAATCTGCTGAATTAAAAGAAATATTTAACTCTGTGAGATAAATTCACGTGTCACAAAACGGTTTCACAGATATCTTCTTTCTAGTTTATATCTGGAGATATTTGCTTTCCTTTTATACGCCTCCAAGGGCTTTCAAATGTTTCTTCACAGATTCTACAAAAAGATTGCTTCAATTTCTCTGAATGAAAAGAAAAGTTCAATTCCATGAGATGAATGTACACATCCCAAAGCTGTTTTGCAGTTAGCTTCTTTCTAGTTTTTATCAGGGAATATTCGGGTTTTCACTACAGGCTATAGGCTTCACTGGGCTCCCAAATGCCTCTTCGCAGATTTTATGAAAAGACTCTTGCCAATCTGCTGGAAGTAAAGAAAGATTTAAATCTGTGAGATGAATTCACACATCACAAACGGTTTCACAAATAGCTTCTTTCTAGTTTTTATCTGGGAATATTCACTTTTGCCTTATAGGCTTCAAAGGGCTTTCAAATGTCCTATCACAGATTCTACAAGAAGACTGTTTCCAACCTGCTGAATCAAAAGGAAGTTATAACTCTGTGAGATTCATGCACACACACAGAGCAATTTCACAGATAGATTTTTTGTAGTTTTTATCTGGGGATTTTTTTTTTTACAGGCCTCAATGGGTCCCCAAATGTCCCTTCACAGATTCTACAAAAAGACTGTATCCAACCCGTGGAATCAAAAGGAAAATTTAACTCTGTGATATGAATGCACACATAACAATGTGACTACACAGATAGCTTATTTCTAGCTTTATCAAAGGATATTCTGTTTTTCATTATAGGCTGCAACAGGCTCCCAAATATCCATTCGCACTTTCTACAACAAGACCTGTTCCCAACCTGCTGAATCAAAAAAAAAGAAAAGAAAAGAAAAGAAATTAACACTGTGAGATGAATGCATACGTTGTAAAGTGTTGTTACAGTTAGCTTCTTTCTAGTTTTCATCAAAGTATATGTGGTTTTTCACTGTAGGCTTCACTGGGACTCAAATGTCCCTTTGCAGATTCTACAAAAAGATTGTTTCAAAAATGCTACAACAAAAGAAGGGTTTTACTCTGTGAGATAAATGAACATATCGCAAAGTGGTTTCACAGATAACTTCTTTCTAGATTTTATCTGGAGATATTAGCTTTCTTCTTACAGGCCTCAAAGGGCTTTCAAATGTCCAACCGCAGATTCTACAAGAAGACTGTTTCCAACATGCTGAATTAAAAGAAAGGTTTAACTCCTTGAGATGAATGCATACATCACAACACAGTTTCACAGATAGCTCCTTTCTAGTTTTTATCAGGGGATATTCAGTTTTTCCTTATAGGACCCAAAGGGCTCCCAAATATCCCTTCAGAGATTCTACAAAAAGACAGTGTTCAACCTTCTGAATCAAAAGAAGGATTTAACTCTGTGAGATGAATGCACTCATCACAAAGTGGTTTCACAGATAGCTTCTTTCTAGTTCTTATCAGAGGATATTATGTTTTTTGCTGTAGCCCTCAAAGGGCTCCCAAATGTGTTTTTGCAGGTTCTCCAGAAAGTGTGTTTCCAACTTACTGAATCAAAAGAATGGTTTAACTCTGTGAGATGAATCCACAATCACAAAGCAGTTTCACAGATAGCTTCTTCCTAGTTTTTAACTGGGGATGTTTGTTTCTCTTACATATGTCTCAATGGGCTCATAAATGTACCTTTGAAGATTCTCTAAAAAGAGTTCACAAACTGCTGAATGAAAAGAAAGGTTTAAGTCTGTGAGACTAATCTGCACAAGAAAAATCAGTTTAACAGACAGATTATTTCTAGTTTTTATGTGGGGATATTCAGCTTTTCCCCATAGGCCTCAATGGGCTGCAAAATTTCACTTCGCAGATTTTCCAGAAAGAGAGTACGCAACTGCTGAATCAAAATAAAAGTTTAACTTTGTTAGGTGAATACACACATCACAAAGCAGTTTCATGGATAACTTTTTTGTAGCTTTTATCTGGAATATACTTTTTTTTACCCATAGACCTTCATGGACCCAAATATGTCCCTTCACAGATTATACAAAAAGAGTGTTTCCAATTTGCTGAAACAAAGGAAATGTTTAACTCTGTGAGCTGAATCTACACGTCACAAAATAGTCTCACAAATAGCTTCATTCTAGTTTTTATGTGTGAATATTCAGATTTTCCTTTTAGGCCTCAATGGGCTCCCAATTGCCCCTTCACAGATACTCCAAATAGTGTGCTTCCAACCTGGTGAATCAAATGAAAGGTTTAACTTGGTGAGATGAATCCACCCATAACAGAGCAGTTTCACAGATAGCTTCTTTCTAGTTTTTACCTGGGGATATTTGGTTTTATCACATAGGCATCAATCGGCACCTAATGTCCCTTTGCAGAGACTCCAAAAAGAGTGTTTCCAAAATGCTGAATGAAAAGAAAGGTTTAACCCCATGAGATGAGTCCACCACATCGCCAAAAAGCAGTTTCACAGGATGGCTTCTCTCTAGTTTTATCTGAGGATATTTGGTTTCCCCCAGACTCCTCAATGGGATTCCTAACTGTCCATTTTGTGCTCTATCAAATAGAGTGTTTCCAACCTGCTGAATCAAAAGAGTAGTTTAACTCTGTGTGATGAATCCACACATCACAAAGCAGTTTCACAGATAGCTTCTTTGTAGTTTTTCTCTGGGGATATTCCTTTTTTTTTAATCATAGAACTCAATGAGCACCCAAATGTCCTTTCACAGATTCACCAAAAAAAGTGTTTCCAACTTGCTGAATCAAAAGTAAGTTCTAACACTGTGAGAATAATCCACACATCACAAAGCAGTTTCACAAAAGCATCTTTTTAGTTTTTACCTAGTGATATTTGTTTTTTGCCTGTAAGCCTCAATGGGCTTCCAAATGTTTCTTTGCAGATCCTACAAAATGAGTGTTTTCAACCTGTTGAATAAAAAAACAGTTTTACATCAGTAGATGAATGTATACATCAGAATGCAGTTTTACAGCTAGCTTCTTTCTTTATTTTATCTGGAGATACACAGTTTTTCCTGTAGGCCTCAATGGACTCCCAAATATCCTTTTGAAGATTCTTCGAAAAGAGTGTTCCCAACTTGGTGAATCAAAAGAAATGTTAAATTATATGAGATGAATCCAAACATCACAAATCAATTTCACAAATTGCTTCCTTCCCATTTTTATCTGGGGATATTCTGGGGTTTTTTTCCCCCCATAGGCCTCAATGAGTTCCCAAATGTCCTCTCACAGATTCTACAAAAAGAGTGTTTCTAACCTGCCGAATCAAAAGCAAGGTTTAACTCTGTCAGTTGAATTCACACATCATGAAGCAGTTTCACAGATAGCTTCTTTCTAGTTTTTATCTGGGACATCATGGTTTTTTCCCATAGACCTTAAAGGGCTGCCAAATATCCCTTCATAGATTCTCCAAAGAAAGATTTTCCAACCTGCTGAATCAAAACAAAGGTTTAACAGTGTGAGATGAATCCACACATCACAAAGCAGTTTCACAGACAGTGTCTGTCCAGTTTTTATCTGGGGATATTCTCTTTTTCTTCTTAGACATCAATTGTTCCTCAAATATCTCATTGCAGATTCTCCAAAAAGAGTTTTTCCAATCTGCTGAATCAAAAGAAAGCTTTAACTCGGTGAGATGAATCCACACATAACAGAGTAGTTTCATGATAGCTTCTTTCTTCTTTTTATCTGAGGACATTTGTTTTTACCCATAGGCTTCAATGGGCTTTGAAATGTCCCTTAGCTGATTTGCTAATAAGAGTGTTTCCAACCTGCTGACTCAAAAGAAAGGTTTAACTTTTTGAGACGAATCCAAACATCACAAAGCAGTTTCACAGATAGGTTTTTTCTAGTTTTCATCTGGGGGCATTTTGTTTTTCCTCAGAGCCACAGCGGGCTCACAAATGGCTCTTTGCAGATTCTTCAAAAACACTGTTTCCAATCTGCTGAATCAAAAGGAACTTTTGTGTGGATTCACCCTGTGAAGTGAATCCACACATCACACAGCAATTTCAGAGATAGCTTCTTTCTAGTTTCTATCTAGAGATACTCTGTTTTTCCCAATAAACCTCAATGGGTTCCCAAATATCCCTTCGCTGATTCACCAGAAAGAGTGTTTCCAACCTGCTAAATCAAAAGAACGGTTTAATATGTGAGATGAATCCACAAGTCACAAAGCAGTTTTACAAGTAGCTTTTTTTCTAGTTTTTATCAGGGGATATTCAGTTTTTCCCCATAGGCCTCAAAGGGCTCCCAAATGTTCCTTCACAGAATCTCCAAAAAAAGTGTTTCCGACCTGCTGAATCAAAAGAAAATTTTTACTCTGTGACATGAACCCACATATCACAAAGCAGTTTCACAAATAGCTTCTTTCAAGTTTATATCTGGGGATATTCAGTTTTCCCCATAGGCCTCAATGGGCTCACAAACATCCCTTCACACATTCTTTGAAAAGAGTGTTTCCAACCTGCTGAATCAAAAGAAAGGTTTAACTCTGTGAGATGAATCCACACTTAACAAAGCAGTTTCACAGATAACTTATTTCTAGTTTTTATCAGGGTGTACTCGGGTTTTCCTCATAGTCCTCAATAAGCTTTAAAATGTCCCTTTGCAAAGAGAGTTTCCAACCTGCTGAATCAAAAGAAAGGTTTAACTCTGTGAGATGAATCCACGTATCACAAAGCAGGTTCACAGATGGCTTCCTTCTAGTTTTTATCTGGGAATATTCTGTTTTCCTTGTACACCTAAGTGTGCTCCCAAATGTTCCCTTGCAGATTCTTCAAAAAGAGTGTTTTCAACCTGCTGAATCAAAAGAAAGTTTTGACTCTCTGAGGTGAATCCACACTTCAGAAAGCAGTTTCACAGATAGCTTTCTATGTTTAATCTTAGGATTTTTTTTTTTTTTTCCAGTAGGCCCAACTGGGCTTTCCATTGCTTTTTTGCAGATACTACAAAAAGAGTGTTTCTAATCTGCTGAATCAAAAGAAAAAAAAAAGTTTAACTCAGTGAGACTAAGCCACACATCAAAAAAACAGTTTTGCAGATAGCTTCTTTCTAGTTTTCACCTAGTGATATTTTGTTTTTCCCCATAGGCCTCAAAGGTCTGCCAAATTTCCCTTCGCAATTTCTCCAAAAAAATTGTTTCCAACCTGCTGTATCAAGAAAAGATTTAACTCTGTGAGATTAATCCACACATCACACAGCAGTTTCACAGATAGCTTCTTTCTAGTTTTTACCTGGGGATGTTCAGTTTTTCCCCATAGGCCTCAGTGGTCTCACAAATGTCCCATTGCAGATTCTCCAAGAACAGTTTTTCCAACCCGTTGAGTAAAAACAAAGGTTTAATTCTGTGATGTGAATCCACACATCACAAAGCAGTTTCATGGATAGGTTCTTTCTTCTTTTTCTCTGGGGATACATGGTTTTTCCCCACAGTCCTCAATGGGCTCCTAAATGTCTCTTCGCCAATTCTCCAGTAAGAGTTTTTTCAACCTGCTGAATCAACAGAAAGGTTAAACTCTGTGAGATGAATCTATTAATCACAAATAAGTTTCACATATAGCTTCTTTATAATTTTTATCTGGGGATATTTTGTTTTTTACTATAGACCTCAGTGGGCTCCCATATATACCTTCGCAGATTCCACAAAAAGAGTGTTTACAATCTGCTGAATGAAACTAAACCTTTAACTCTGTCAGTTGAATCCACACATCACAAAGCAGTTTCACAGATAGCTTCTTTCTTGTTTTTATTGGGAGATATTCTGTTTTTTTCTATATGTCCCAATGGGATCCCAAATGTCCCTTTGCATATTCTCCAAAAATAGTGTGTCCAACCTTCTGAATCAATACAAAAGTTTAACCCTGTGAGATGAATCAACACGTCTCAAAGGAGTTTCACAGATAGATACTTTCTAGTTTTTTTCTGGGGATATTCTGTTTTTCCCATAGGTCTCACCGGGCTCCAAAATGTCCCTTCAGAGATTCTCCAAAGACAGTTTTTTCCAACCTGCTGAGCCAAAGAAAGGTTTAATGGTGTTAGATGAATCCACACTTCACAGATAGCTTCTCTCTAGTTTTTATCTGGGGATATTTGGTTTTTCTGATAGGTCTCGATGGGTTTCCATATGTCCCTCCACAGATTCTCCAAAAGGTGTGTTTCCAACCTGCTGAATCAAAAGAAATGTTTAACTCTGTGAGGTGAATCTATGCATCAGAAAGCAGTTTCACAGATAGCTTCTTTTTAGTTTTTATCTGGGGAGTTTCCAACCTGCTGAATCAAAAGAAAGTTTTAACTCTGTGAGATGAATCCACCCATCACAAAGCAGTTTCACTGATAGCTTTTTTTTTTTTCTTTTTATCTGGGGATATTATTTTTCCCCGTAGGCCTCAATGGGCTTTCAAATGTCCCTTCACTGATTCTCCAATAAGAGTGTTTCCAACCTACTGAATCAAAGGAAAAGTTTAACTCTGTGAGAGGAATCTACATACCACAAAGGATTTTTACACATAGCATCTTTCTAATTTTTGTCTGGGTACATTCTGTTTTTCCCCAGGGCCTCAATGGGCTCCCAAGTAGCTCTTTTCAGATTCTCTAAAAAGACTGTTTCCAACGTGCTGAGTTAAAAGAAAGTTTTACCTCTGTGATGTGAATCCACACATCACAAAGCAGTTTCACAAATAGCATCTTTCTAGTTTATATCTGGGGATATTCTGCTTTTCCCCATAGACCTCAATGGGCTCCGAAATGTGCCTTTGCTGATTCTCCAAAAAAAGTGTTTCCAATCTGCTGAATCAAAAAAAAGTCTAACTCTGTGAGATGAATCCACACATCACACAGCAGTTGCATTGATAGTTCTTTCGAGTTTTTATCTGGGGATTTTTGGGTTTTCCCCATAGGCCTCATCAGGCTCGCAGATGTTTTTTCACAGATTCTGCAAAGAAAGTTTATCCAACCTGCTGAATCAAGAGAAAACTTGAACTCTGTGAGACGAATTTACACATCACAGAGAATTTTCACAGACAGCTTCTTTCTAGTTTTTATCTGGGGATATTTGATTTTTCCAATAGACCTCAATGGGCTTCAAAAGAACCTATTCAGACTCTACGAAGAGGGAGTTTTCAACGTGCTGGATCAAAACTAAGGTTTAAATATATGAGAACAATCCACAAATTCCAAAGCAATTTCACAGATAGTTTCTTTCTAATTTTTATCTGGGGTTTTTGGTTTTTTCTTATAGGATCCAATGGGGCACTCAAATGTCTTTTTGTAGATTCTGCAAAAAGAGTATTTCCAATGGACTGAATCAAGAGAAAGGTTTAACTCTGAGATGAATTTACAGATCACAAAGGAGTTTCACAGATAACTTCTTTCTAGTTATTATCTTTGGATAATCTGTTTTTCCCAAATGGCCTCAATAAACTCCCAAATATCCCTTCATAGATTATCTGGGGATATTCTGTTTTTCTTCTTAGGCCTCCATGGTCTCCCAAATGTCTTATTGCAGATTCTCCAAAAAGAGTGTTTCCAACCTGATGAATCAAAAGAAAGTTTAACTCTGTGAGATGAATCCACCCATCACAAAGCAGTTTCACAGATAGCTTCTTTCTTCTTTTTATCTGGGGATATTTGTTTTCTTCCCATAGGCATCAATGGGCTTTCAAATGTCCCTTCACCAATTCTCTAATAAGTATTTCCAACCTGCTGAATTAAAAGACAGGTTTAACTCTGTGAGATGAATCTACCCACCACAAAGAGTTTCACAGATAACATCTTTACAGTTTTTATCTGGGGACATCCGGTTTTTCCTCAGGGCCTCCATGGGCTCCCAAGTGGCTCTTTGCAGATTCTTCAAGAGTTTTTCCAACCTGTTGAGTCAAAAGGACATTTTAACTCTGTGATGTGAATCCACACATCAGAAAGCAGTTTCACAGCATCTTTCTTGTTTCTATTTTGGGATATTCTGTTTTTCCCCATAGATCTCAATGGGCTCCCAAATGTCTCTTCACTGGTTCTCCAAAAAGAATGTTTCCAACCTGCTGAATCAAAAGAAAGTTTTAACTCTATGAGATGAATCCAGAAGTCAGAAAGCAGTTTCACCAATAGCTTTTTTCTTGTTTTTTTCTGGGCATATTCTGTTTTTCCCCATAGGACTCAAACAGCTCCCAAATGTCCCTTTTCAGATTCTCCAAAAAGAGTGTTTCCAACCTGCTGAATCAAAAGAAAATTTTAATTCTGTGGCATGAATCTACATATCACAAAATAGTTTCCCAGACTGCTTCTTTCTTGTATTTATCTGGGGATATTTTGTTTTTCTACAAGGGCTCAATTGGCTCAAAAATGTCCCTTTGCAGGTTCTTTAAAAAGAGTGTTCCCAACCTACTGAATTAAAAGAAATGTCTAAAACTGTGAGAAGAATCCACACATAATAAAGCATTTCACAGATATCTTCCTTGTAGTTTTTATCTGGGGATATTCGGGTTTCCTCATAGGCCTCAATAAGCTTTAAAATGTCTCTTTGTTGATTCTCCAGAAAGAGTGTTTCCAACCTACTGAATCAAAAGAAAGCTTAAACTTTGTGAGATGAATCCCCACATCACATAACAGTTACACAGGTAGGCTCTTTCTAGTTTTTACCTGGAGATATTCTGTTTTATCCCATAGGCCTCAATGGGCTCCCAAATATCCTTTGCAGATTCTCCAAAAATAGTGTATCCAACCTTCTGAATCAATAGAAAGGTTTATTCCTGTGAGATGAATCTGCCTATCACCAAGTAGTTTCACAGATAGCTGCTTTCTTGTTTTATTATTATTATTATTATTACTATTATTATTCTTTAAGTTCTAGGGTACATGTGCACAACATGCAGGTTTGTTACATAGGTATACATGTGCCATGTTGCTGTGCTGCACCCATTAACTCATCATTTACAATAGGCATTTCTCTTAATGCCCTCCCTCCCTCCTCCATTCACCCCATGACAGGCCCCCATGTGTGATGTTCCCTGCCCTGTGTCTACATGTTCTCATTGTTCAATTCCCACCTATCAGAGAGAACGTGCGGTGTTTGGTTTTCTGTCCTTGCGATAGTTTGCTCAGAATGATGGTTTCCAGCTTCATTCATATATCTACATAAGACATGAACTCATCCTTTTCTATGGCTGCATAGTATTCCATAGTGTATATGTGCCACATTTTCTTAATCCAATCTATCATTGATGGACATTTGGGTTGATTCCAAGTCTTTGCTATTGTGAATAGTGCCTCAACAAATATACATGTGCAAGTGTCTTGATAGTAGCATGATTTATAATCCTTTGGATATATATCCATAGTGGGATTGCTGGGTCAAACGATATTTCTAGTTCTAGATCCTTAAGAAATGACTACACAGTCTTCCACAATGGTTGAACTGGTTTACACTCCCGCCAACAGTGTAAAGGCGTTCTTATTTCTCCACATCCTCTCCAGCACCTGCTGTTTCCTGATGTTTTAATGATCACCATTCTAACTGGTATGAGATTGTAGTTTTGATTTGCATTTCTCTGACAACCAGTGATGATGAACATTTTTCCCATGTCTATTGGCTGCATAAATGTCTTCGTTTGAGAAGTGTCTGTTCACCTACTTTTTGATGGCATTGTTTGTTTTTCTTATAAATTTGTTTAAGTTATTTTTAGATTCTGGATACTAGCCCTTTGTCAGATGGGTAGATTGCAAAAATTTTCTCCCACTCTGTAGGTTGCCTGTTCACTCTGACGGTAGTGTCTTTTGCTGTGCAGAAGCTCTTAGTTTAATTAGATCCCATTTGTCTATGTTGGCTTTTGTTACCATTGCTTTTGGTGTTTTAGTCACGAAGACCTTGCCATGCCTATGTCCTTAATGGTATTGCCTAGATTTACTTCAAGGGTTTTTATGATTTTAGGTCTAACATTTAAGTCTTTAATCCATCTTGAATTAATTTTTGTACAAAGTGTAAGGAAGGGATCCAGCTTCAGCTTTCTACATATGGCTAGCCAGTTTTCCCAACACCATTTATTAAATAAGGAATCCTTTCCCCATTTCTTGCTTCTGTCAGGTTTGTGAAAGATCAGATGGTTGTAGATGTGTGGTATTTCTTCTAAGGGCTCTGTTCTGTTCCATTGGTCTACATGTCTGCTTTGGTACCAGTACCATGCTGTTTTGGTTACTGTAGCCTTGTAGTAGAGTTTGAAGTCAGGTAGCGTGATGACTCCTCCAAATTTGTTCTTTTGCCTTAGGATTGTCTTGGCTACATGGGCTCTTTTTTGGTTCTATATGAATTTTAAAGTAGTTTTTTTCCAATTCTGTGAAGAAAGTCATTGGTAGCTTGATGGGGATGGCATTGAATCTATAAATTACCTTGGGCAGTATGGCCAGTTTCATGATATCAATTCTTCCTATCCATGAGCACAGAATATTCTTCCATTTGTTTGTGTCATCTTTTATTTCATTGAGCAGTGGTTTGCAGTTCTCCTTGAAGAGGTCCTTCACATCTCTTGTAAGTTGGATTCCTAGGTATTTTATTCTTTTTGAAGCAATTGTGAATGGGATTTCACTCGTGATTTGGGCCTCTATTTGTCTGTTATTTGTGTATAGAAATGCTTGTGATTTTTGCACATTGATTTTGTATCCTGAGACTTTGCTGATGTTGCTTATCAGCCTAAGGAGATTTTGGACTGAGACAATGGGCTTTATAAGTATACAATCAAGTCTTCTGCAAACAGGGACAATTTGACTTCCTCTTTTCCTTATTGAATAACATTTATTTCTTTCTCCTGCCTGATTGCCCTGGCCAGAACTTCCAACACTATCTTGAATAGGAGTGGTGAGAGAAGGCATCCTGTCTTGTGCCAGTTTTCAAAGGGAAGGCTTCCAGTTTTTGCCCATTCATTATGATATTGGCTGTGGGTTTGTCATAAATACCTCTTATTATTTTGAGATACGTCCCATCAACACCTAGTTTATTGAGAGTTTTTGCATGAAGGCTGTTTAATTTTGTCAAAGGCCTTTTCTGCATCTATTGAGATGGACATGCGGTTTTTGTCTTTGGTTCTGTTTATATGATGGATTATGTTTATTGATTTGTGTATGTTGAACCAGCCTTGCATCCCAGGGATGAAGCCCACTTGATCGTGATGAATAAGCTTTTTGATGTGCTGCTGG
This sequence comes from Papio anubis, assembly GCF_008728515.1. Classification (NCBI taxonomy): domain Eukaryota; kingdom Metazoa; phylum Chordata; class Mammalia; order Primates; family Cercopithecidae; genus Papio; species Papio anubis. Next base: position 29,157 of record NW_022169159.1, read on the forward strand.
ATTCTGTTTGCCAGTATTTTATTGAGGATTTTTGCATCAATGTTCTTCAAGGATATTGGTCTAAAATTATCTTTTTTTGTTGTGTCTCTGCCAGGCTTTGGTATCAGGATGATGCTGGCCTCATAAAATGAGTTAGGGAGGATTCCCTCTTTTTCTATTGATTGGAATAGTTTCAGATGGAATGGTACCAGCTCCTCTTTGTACCTCTGGTAGAATTTCGGCTGTGAATCCGTCTGGTCCTAGACTTTGTTTTGTTAGTAGGCTACTAATTATTGCCTCAATTTCAGAGCCTGTTATTGGTCTATTCAGGAAATCAGCTTCTTCTTGATTTAGTCTTTGGAAGTTGTATGTGTCCAGGAATTTATCCATTTCTTCTAGATTTTCCAGTTTATTTCCATAGAGGTGTTTATAGTATTCTCTGAATCCCCTTTATCATTTTTTATTGCATCTATTTGATTATTCTCTCTTTTCTTCTTTATTAGTCTTGCTACCTGTCTATCAATTTTGCTGATCATTGCAAAAAAAAATCAACTCCTGGATTCATTGATTTTTTGAAGAGTTTTTACATCTCTATTTCCTTAATTTCTGCTCTGATCTTAATTATTTCTTGCCTTCTGCTAGCTTTTGAACGTGTTTGCTCTTGATTCTCTATTTCTTTTAATTTTGATGTTAGGGTGTCAATTTTAGATCTTTCCTGCTTTCTCTCATGAGCATTTAGTGCTATAAATTTCCCTCTACACACTTATTTAAATGTGTCCCAGAGATTCTGGTATGTTGTGTCTTTGTTCTCATTGGTTTCAAAGAACATCTTTATTTCTGCCTTCATTTTGATATGCAACCAGTAGTCATTCAGGAGCAGGTTATTCAGTTTCCATGTAGTTGAGTGGTTTTGCGTGAGTTTCTTAATTCTGAGTTCTAATTTATTGCACTGTGGTCTAAGAGACAGTTTGTTACAATTTTTGTTCTTCTACATTTACTGAGGAGCACTTTACTTCCAACTACATGGTCAGTTTTGGAATATGTGTGATATGATGCTGAGAAGAATGTATATTCTGTTGATTTGAGATGGAGAGTTCTGTAGATATATATTGGGCCCACTTGGTTCACAACTGAGTTCAAGTCCTGGATAGCCTTGTTAACTTTCTGTCTTGTTGATCAGTCTAATGTTGACAGTGGGGTGATAAAGTCCCCCATTATTATTGCATGAGAGTCTAAATCTGTTTGTAGGTCTCTAAGGACTTACCTTATGAAACTGGGTGCTCCTCTATTGGGTGCATATATATTTAGGATAGTTAGATCTTCTTCTTGAAATGATCCCTTTACCATTATGTAATGACCTTCTTTGTCTCTTTTGATCTTTGTTGGTTTAAAGTCTGTTTTATCAGAGACTAGGATTGCAACCCCTGATTTTTTGTTTGTTTGTTTTCCCTTTGCTTGGTAGATCTTCCTCCATCCCTTTATTTTGAGCCTATGTGTGTCTCTGCACGTGAGATGAGTCTCCTGAATACAGCACACTGATGGGTTTTGACACTATCCAATTTGCCAGTCTGTGTGTTTTAAATGGAGAAATCATCCCATTTACATGTAAGATTAATATTTTTATGTGTGAATTTGATCCTGTCATTATGATGTTGGCTGGTTATTTTGCTCGTTTGTTGATGCAGTTTCTTCCTACCATTGATGGTGTTTACAATTTGACATGTTTTTGCAGTGGCTGGTATGGGCTTTTCCTTCCCATGTTGGTGCTTCCTTCAGGAGCTCTTGTAAGGCAGGCCTGGTGGTGACAACATCTCTCAGCATTTGCTTGTCTGTAAAGGATTTTATTTCTCCCTCATTTATGAAGCTTAGTTTGGCTGGATTTGAAATTCTGGGTCAAAAAAATCTTTTCTTTAAGGATGTTGAATTTTGGCCCCCTCTCTCTTCTGGCTTGTAGAGTTTCTGCTGAGAGATCTGCTATTAGTCTGATGGGCTTCCCTTTGTGCATAACCCACTCTTTCTCTCTGGTTGCCCTTAACATTTTTTCTTTCATTTCAACCTAGGTGATTCTGAAAATTATGTGTCTTGGGTTTGCTCTTCTTGAGGAGCATCTTTTGGTGTTCTCTGTATTTCCTGAATTTGAATGTTGGCCTGCCTAGCTAGGTTAGGGAAGCTCTCCTGGATAATATCCTGAAGCGTGTTTTCCAACTTGGTTCCATTCTCCCCATGACTTTTAAGTACACCAATCAGATATAGATTTGGTCTTTTCACATAGTCCTGTGTTTCTTGGATGCTTTGTTCATTTCTTTTTATTCTTTTTTCTCTAAACTTCTCTTCTCACTTCATTTTGTTCATTTGACGTTCAGTCACTGATGCCCTTTCTTCTACTTGATCGAATCAGCTACTAAAGCTTTTGCATGCATCACGTAGTTCTCATGCAATGGTTTTCAGCTCCATCACATCACTTAAGGTCTTCTGTATGCTATTTATTCTAGTTACCAATTCGTCTACTCTTTTTTCAAGATTTTCAGCTTCTTTGCAATGGGTTCAAACATCCTTCTTTAGATGGGAGAATTTTGTCATTACTGATCTTCTGAAGCCTACTTCTGTCAAATAATCAAAGTCATTCTCCATCCAGTTTTGTTCCATTGCTGGTGAGGAGCTGTGTTCCTTTGGAGGAGAAGAGACACTCTGAGTTTTAGAATGTTCACCTTTTCTGCTGTGTTTTCTCCCCATTTTTGTGGTTTTATCTACCATTGCTCTTTGATGATGGTGACCTTCAGATGGAACTTTTGTATCGATGTCCTTTTTGTTGATGTTGATGCTATTTCTTTCTGTTTGTTAGTTTTCCTTCTGACAGTCAGGACCCTCAGCTTTAATTCTGTTGGAGTTTGCTGGAGGTACACTCCAGACCCTCTTGATCTGGGTATCACTAGCAGAGGCTGCAGAAGAGCAAGTATTGCACAACATAAAATGTTGCTACCTGATCCTTCCTCTGGAAGCTGCATGTCAGAGGGCCACCCAGCTGCATAAGGTGTCACTCTGTCCCTACTGGGAGGAATCTCCCAGTTAGGCTAACTAAGGGTCAGGGACCCACTTGAGGAGGCAGTCTGTTTGTTCTCAGATCTCAAACTCCATGCTGGGAGAACCACTACTCTCTTCAAAGCTGTCAGACAGGGACGTTTACATTTACAGAAGTTTCTGCTGCCTTTTGTTCAGCTATATCCTGCCCCCAGAGGTGGAGTCTGCAATAACATGCAGGCCTCATTAAGCTGCGATGGGCTCCACTCAGTTTGAGGTTCCCAGCTGCTTTGTTTACCTACTCAAG
>NW_022169160.1:0-1082 GCF_008728515.1 Papio anubis
AAATCAGCCTCAGTCTCATGTCTTGCAGCATCCACAGTTCGTCTTCTACAAAACCACTTAAGATTTCATAATTAACTCAATTAAACTATGTAAGTAATCTCCTTGATCTTTGACATGATGGGGTGATTTTCCCCCAAAATAGTACCTCTTTCCTTGACATGATTTAATCTGTGGTTAGAGTATTTAACAGGATTTTTTTCCTTCTTAGAAAATAAAATATACACCTTTCCAAGATGAAAAACACTAACTGATAATGCTATAGCTAGCCACTTCAAAGGCTTTTTTTTTTTTTTTTTAAAGTTAAAAAAAGAACCTAACTTCATCTTTGGACCTTATGTGAGGCAGTGTCCAGGGTCACTGGGACCCCTGCTTGGTCGGTGCAGCCAGGTACCAGTTAAAGACAGAAACCCAAGCGTTCACTCAAAGCCCCTGCCCAGCGGTTCATCCTAGTGGAAGCCATGGGCACAAAGGAATGCGGCATTCCACGGAGGATTTTGGGGATAGGCTGCTTGAGAACATCAAAGTGGCTCACGTCCCCCAAGCATAAAGCCAGTGACTACTCCCGACTTCAATGCAGCACCATCCACAGCAGCCCAAGTCTGGAATCATCTGAATGCCCATCAACAGGGGATGAAGGGAACGTGGCCTGAACATACACAGGAGCAATACTCCACCACACAGCGGAGAGCCCTGTCATCCGCGACAGCATAGATGGAGCTGGAGGACGTTAAGCAAATGAGCCAAGCAAAGAAACGGCGCATGTTCTCACTCATAAGCAGGAGCTGAGAGCAGATCTCATGGAGGCCAAGAGTAGGTGGCCAACAGGGCCCAGCAGAGCCCACTCATAAGCAGGATGGGCAGAGGCTGGTAACGGGCACAAACACACAGCCTAATGGGAGCACAAGGCCTACTATTGATAAATCAGCAGCGGGATGGCAGTGGGTCATCTACTGTGTATTTCAAAACAGCTAGGAGAGAATAACTTGAACATTACCAGCACAAGGAAAAGAAAATATTTCAAGTGAAAGACATCCCAAGTACCCAGATTTGATCAATATAGGGATGAATCAAGATATCACATG
>NW_022169161.1:0-1082 GCF_008728515.1 Papio anubis
TCATTCGTCAGCATTCCTTGGCTTGTAGCCCCATTGCTCCAATCTCTCCCTCCTCCTTCACATCACCTTCTCCTCTTCTGACTCTCTCTTCTGCATACCTGTTAGGAAGACACTTGTCATTGAATTTAGGACCCACCTAGGTCATCCAGGAGGATCTCCTCATTTCAATATCCTTAGCTTAATTACATCTGCAAAGACCCTTTTTGCATACAACTTGACATTCACAGCTTCTGGGGACTAGGACAGAAACATATCTTTGTGGGGACCACCATTCAACCCACTACATCTGGCTAAGCTAATATTTCCAGAACGGCAGTCCACCAGTGCACCCCAGGTTACAATCCTCATTCTCATTCCCAAATAAACTCAACATATTTGTACATTTCTCTAATGTCTTTTTTTTTTTCTTTCTTTTTTTTTTTAGGTTGAAAAATCTGGTGTCAGAAGTGATCCTGAAGAAGGATTACCTTCGGAAGAGACTTTTACTGAGTTTGTTGCTTGATTTCTTGCCTCTGTTTCTGAACATCTTTTAAGAGAAAACTTTACTTTCTAAAAAGGTGGGTATATGTCAACCCTTTAGAAGCTGTTTGGGCTGTTGTCACCATTCAGTGACAGACTTCTGTCTCCCCAAAGAGAAATTATCTGTTGTCAGGATAAACTGGTACATGAATAAACAAAATTGCCATTAGGTGGCACAGTCTCAAGAAAAATGACAGGATGGACAATTAGATCACAGGCTGCCCACCAAGTAAAAACAAAAATCCTATGCTAGGCACACTGTTAAAAAACAAATCGCTCCAACCCCTACCATTTCCTCACAGGGATTATAGGATTTTTCTTTTGCTGTTGAGAAATTAATAAGAGGTACAACAGGATGCCAAAATTCCAAAGCATCCAATATAGGCCCTCTTCTGGGACTCCTGTCAGCTATATGTTCAAAATTTATGGTCGGTGGCTCATGCCTGTAATCCCAGGACCTTGGGAGGCCGAAGTGGAAGGATCGCTTGAGCTCATGAGTTTGAAACCATCCTGGGCAACATAGCAAGAGCTCATCTCTATTTTTTTTTTTTTTTTTTTTTTTT
>NW_022169162.1:0-1082 GCF_008728515.1 Papio anubis
TCTTTCTCTTTGTTATCGGAGGATATTTCCTTTGGCCCTATAGTCTTCATAGAGATCCGAAATATCTGTTCTCAGGTTCCACAAAAATAAGGCTAGCAAAGAGATCCACGAAATACAGAGGTAACTCTGTGAGATGAATTCACAGAACACTAAGCTGTTTCACAGAAAGCTTTTTTCCAGATTTCATGTGAGGATATATCCTTTTTCACCATAGCCCTCTATGGGCTTCCAAATATCACTTTGCGAATTCCACAAGAACTGTCTTAGCGAAAGGCTTCTAAAGGGGAAAGTTGTAACTCTGTGAGATGATTTCACAGAACACAAAGAAGTTTCTCAGAAACCTTCTTTCTCTTTGTTATCGGAGGATATTTCCTTTGGCCCTATAGTCTTCAAAGGGATCCGAAATATCTGTTCTCAGATTCCACAGAAATAAGGCTAGCAAAGAGATCCACGAAATACAGATGTAACTCTGTGAGATGAATTAACAGAACACTAAGCAGTTTCTCAGAAAGCTTCTTTCCAGATTTCATCTGAGGATATTTCCTTTTTCACCATAGCCCTCTATGGGCTTCCAAATATCACTTTGCCAATTCCACAAGAACTGTCTAACGAAAGGCTTCTTGAGGGGAAAGCTGTAACTCTGTGAGATGATTTCACAGAACACAAAGAAGTTTCTCAGAAAGCTTCTTTCTCTTTGTTATCGGAGGATATTTCCTTTGGCCCTATAGTCTTCAAAGGGATCCGAAATATCTGTTCTCAGATTCCACAAAAATAAGGCTAGCAAAGAGATCCACGAAATACAGAGGTAACTCTGTGAGATGAATTCACAGAACACTAAGCTGTTTCACAGAAAGCTTTTTTCCAGATTTCATGTGAGGATATATCCTTTTTCACCATAGCCCTCTATGGGCTTCCAAATATCACTTTGCGAATTCCACAAGAACTGTCTTAGCGAAAGGCTTCTAAAGGGGAAAGTTGTAACTCTGTGAGATGTTTTCACAGAACACAAAGAAGTTTCTCAGAAACCTTCTTTCTCTTTGTTATCGGAGGATATTTCCTTTGGCCCTATGGTCTTCAATGGG
>NW_022169163.1:0-1082 GCF_008728515.1 Papio anubis
GGTTGTTTCTGTGTTTGGAAATTCCAGTGGAAAGTGACTGACGCTGCAGACCCTTTCTCCTTTTTCAGCTCCTGGTCCATATGCAGAAATAGGAGCACTTCCAGCACCAGCTGTTGAGCCAGAGCCAGCATGGGAAGAGTCCCCTCCAGAGACAGCGCTGGAGCTGGAGGGAGCTCCAGCCAAGGACCAACCCAATGAGGGGCTGCCTGAAATTATGGCACCTGCTGTAGCCACTGTCCTTAGCCTTGCAACTGAAAACGCGGCTGTAGAGAGAAGTCGGAGGGAGGGGGTGACCAACACGGCCCCGGCCAGCAGCTCCCATGCTGCCCCTAGTCCTGGGCACGGTGGCAAACATGGAGGCGGAGACCAGGGTTTTGAGCCTGGGCTCCTCTACCTTGCTGGAGAGAGGCTTGTCTCATTCACTAGAGCTGCAGTCCTGCTGCTGCAGGGCCTGTTTATTCTACTGCTGCTGGTGGGGTCTATCTGTGTGCAGGAGGTGCTTGAGGGCATTAAAAGAAGGGTGGTTAGAAGAGTTCCAGTAGCTCCTCCTGCACCCAGAGGCGGCCTCCTCCTCCAGGGATGGATGTCTGTCCACAACTGGGCATCCAGGCTGTTTGCCCCTGTCATGCTGCCCAGGACAGGCTCTTAAAAGGCGGGCAGAGGGTGAGGGGACCAGGAGGCAGCTCCAAAGGGTACAGCAAGCAAAGCTTTTAAAGACAGCACTTGTGCCCCAGGCTGTCCATGCCACCACCTGCCCTAGCATTTATTAGTAGTGTTAGAATTACTAGTTGATGAAACAATATTTCAATAAAGTTTAATTTCTGAAACTTTGTGCCTTTTTGAACTCCCTAATGTTAGATTGTGTTTTTGAGGTGATCCTGAAAATCTCTGATAGTTGTGTCTTTTGTTGTGGTTGTTTGTGTGATTGAATTACCATGGAGTCAACTGTTATTGGAAACCTTTCAGGTATGGCTTTTAGAAGACCTTGACCTACTCTTGCCTGTTTTGACTCTCTGGTTTATTGTGGAAAGAGGGATGATGTAGGCTCATGTCTCTGGCAGATCAATCACCTTTTGCCATCA
>NW_022169164.1:0-1082 GCF_008728515.1 Papio anubis
CCCAGGTTGGAGTGCAGTGGCACGATCTCGGCTCACTGCAACCTCTGCCTCCTGGGTACAAGCAATTCTCTGCCTCAGCCTCCAAAGGAGCTGGGATTACAGGCGCCCAACATCACGCCCAGCTAATTTTTGTATTTTTAGTAGAGATGGGGTTTCACCATCTTGGCCAAGCTGCTCTTAAACTCCTGACCTCATGATTCACCCGCCTCAGCCTCCCAAAGTGCTGGGATTACAGGCGTGAGCCACCGCACTGGGCCGGCACACACTCTTAAATAGATCACATAATTGAAAGTAAAACACTCCTTAGCAAATGCAAAAGAACTGAAATCATAACAATCTCTTCGACCATAGCGCAATCAAGTTAGAAATAAAGACTGAGAAATTTGTTCAAAACCATATATTTACATAGAAATTAATCACTTGCTCCAGAATGACTTTTACCTCTTTAACTGAAAATTCTTGTTTCCCATCTTGCTCTTTCTTCTTAAATTTCCTTGGTCATTCCCTCCAAGATGATGCTGGATAAGAGGAGACGAGAAAATCCTTAGTGTCATTTCTGACTTTAGTGTGACTTTCTGTAACATGTTCATTATATATTACTTTAAATTAACAATTACAAATTGTTTGATAATATTTTACAAATGATTCTCCTATGTATATTCAGACTCCAGCATTTTATGTACCATTTATTACAGTAATTTTATTATTTTTATTTTTATTTTTTATTTTTTATTTTTTTTTTTGAGAGGGAGTCTGGCTCTGTCGCCCAGGCTGGAGTGCAGTGGCCGGATCTCAGCTCACTGCAAGCTCCGCCTCCCGGGTTCCCGCCATTCTCCTGCCTCAGCCTCCCGAGTAGCTGGGACTACAGGCGCCCGCCACCTCGCCTGGCTAGTTTTTTTTTTTTGTATTTTTTAGTAGAGATGGGGTTTCACCGTGTTAGCCAGGATGGTCTTGACCTCCTGACCTCGTGATCCACCCGTCTCGGCCTCCCAAAGTGCTGGGATTACAGGCTTGAGCCACCGCGCCCGGCCTATGTTTATTTTTTTGAGACAGGGTCTCACTGTGTTATCCATGCTGGAGCA
>NW_022169165.1:0-1082 GCF_008728515.1 Papio anubis
CACACTCTAAACAGTGAAAATAGAGCACTACAGCATTGCTCCCACATTATTCTTTTTTTTCTTTCTTTCTCTTTATGTATTTATTGAGTTACTTATTCATTTTTGATATCTTTTTTTATTATTATTATACTTTAAGTTCTAGGGTACATGTGCACAACATGCAAGATTGTTACATATGTATACATGTGCCATGTTGGTGTGCTGAACCCATTAACTCGTCATTTACATTAGGTATATCACCTAATAGTATCCCTCCCCCTCCCCCGACCCCACAACAGGCTCCAGTGTGTGATGTTCCCCAACCTGTATCCAAGTGTTTTCATTGTTCAGTTCCCACCTATGAGTGAGAACATGCAGTGTTTGATTTTCTGTCCTTGCGATAGTTTGCTCAGAATGATGGTTTCCAGCTTCATCCATGTCCCTACAAAGGACATGAAGTCATCCTTTTTTTTTTCTTTTTTTAAGATGGAGTCTTGCCCTGTCCCCCAGGCTAGAGTACAGTGGCGCAATCTCGGCTCACTGCAAGCTCCGCCTCCCGGGTTCACACCATTCTCCTGCCTCAACCTCCTGAGTAGCTAGCTGGGACTACAGGTGCCCACCACCACGCCTGGCTAATTCTTTTTGTATTTTTTTTAGTAGAGATAGGGTTTCACCATGTTAGCCAAGATGGTCTCAATCTCCTGAACTCGAGATCCGCCTATCTCTGCCTCCCAAAGTGCTGGGATCACAGGCGTGAGCCACAACACCCAGCCGAACTCATCCTTTTTTATGACTGCATAGTATTCCATGATGTATGTGTGCCACTTTTTCTTAATCCAGTCTATCATTGATGTACATTTGGGTTGGTTCCAAGTCTTTGCTATTGTGAATAGTGCCGTAATAAACATACATGTGCATGTGTCTTTATAGCAGCATGATTTATAATCATTTGGGTATATACCCAGTAATGGGATGGCTGGGTCAAATGGTGTTTCTAGTTCTAGATCCTTGAGGAATCACCACACTGTCTTCCACAATGGTTGAACTAGTTTACAATCCCACCAACAGTGTAAAAGTGTTCCTATTTCTCCACATCCTCTCAC
>NW_022169166.1:0-1082 GCF_008728515.1 Papio anubis
TGTGCAAAAGCTCTTTAATTAGGTCCCACTTGTCAATATTCATTTTGATTCCAATTGCTTTTGAGGAATTATTCATAAATTCTTTTCTAAAGCCTGTATCCAGAATGGTATTTTATAGATTTTTTTTTTCTATAGGATTCTTATAGTGTGAGGTCTTAAATTTGGATCATTAATCCATCTCAAGTTCCGATCTCTGTTTTTTTTTAGACGGGGTCTCGCTTTTCCCCCCCGGCTGGAGTGCAGTGGCCGGATCTCAGCTCACTGCAAGCTCCGCCTCCCGGGTTCACGCCATTCTCCTGCCTCAGCCTCCTGAGTAGCTGGGACTACAGGTGCCCGCCACCGCGCCCGGCTAGTTTTTTGTATTTTTTAGTAGAGACGGGGTTTCACCGTGTTAGCCAGGATGGTCTCGATCTCCTGACCTCGTGATCCGCCCGTCTCGGCCTCCCAAAGTGCTGGGATTACAGGCTTGAGCCACCGCGCCCGGCTCAAGTTAATTTTTATATAAAGTGCAAGGAAGTGTTCCAGTTTCATTCTGCATATGGCTAGTCAGTTATCCTAGTTCAATATACTAAATAGAGAATTCTTTCCCTCACTGATTATTTTTGTCAACTTTGTTGAAGATGAGATGGCTATAGGTGTGTGGCTTTATTTCTGGCTTCTCTACTTTTGTTCAATTTGTGTTTTGTACCAGTTACATTCTCTCTTGGTTACTGTAAGCTTACAGTATAGTTTGAAGTCACCTAATATGAAGCTTCCCAGTGTTCTTTTTGCTTAGGATCGCTTTGGATTTGGGCTCTTCTTTGGTTCCATATGAATTTTAGAATAAAATGACATTGGTAGTTTGATAGGAATAGCATTGAATCTGTAGACAGCTTTGGGCAGTCTAGCCATTTTAATGATATTGATTGTTTCAATCCATAAGCATGAACTGTTTTTCCGTTTGTTTGTGTCATGTATGATTTTGTTCAGCAGTATTTTGTAGCTCTCCGTGTAGAGACCTTTTTGCCCCATTTGTTGGTTGTATTCCTACGTTTTTTCCTGTGGCTATTGTAAATGGGATTGAGTTCTTGATTTGGCTTTCA
>NW_022169167.1:0-1081 GCF_008728515.1 Papio anubis
TGACGCTTTGCTGACCTTGACCTCTGACTGCCCTTTAGCCTTCCCAATCTCAAGACAGGGCACTTAGAAACTGCAATGTCAAGAAATGATGCTTCATTAAAGCATGGGAATGTTATTTACATGGACCTTCATTACTGCATTTTTTTACATGGGAATGTAAATAATTCAAGAGATTGTTAAAGACTAAATCATGCACATTCAATAACTTTGTAAAATATTAATGATAACTGAAACACAAATTTTCATGTTCCCCAAAAATGCTAACATATAAAACAATACTGGCCAATTAAAGATAGAAAACAATCCTAACGAAGCTCCCGGACAGACACATTAAAACTTCTCTGTACATTAAACATTTGAGATTTCAAAGGAAAACCCAGATTCATTCCATTCTTAATATGGTGTTTAAAAAAAAATCTTAGGTAATACAATATTTCATTTAAAATTTACAAAATTCCATTATATTCATGATTTCATTTGATCCTCAAAACAATCTCCTGAGTTAGGCAGAACAGGTATTATTAACAACTAACTCCATTTTACAGGTAAGGGAACTGAAGTTCAGAAAGTACTTGGACTTAACAAAAGCTTTAATAGGGCCACATATCGAAACCAAATCCTCTGCTCAAAAGAACTAGAATAAGTTATCTTTTACATATTATTCATACTGATATCCTGTCAATATCCAAAAATGTTTTGAGGTAGCCTGCAATAATAGACTCCTATCCAATAAAACCATTAAAATGACAAACGGGGAAAAAAACAGCAGGTGATATGGGAGACAGACGAAGGTAGATAGCAAAGGCTGAGACTTACAATCTAACAAAACTTCATCTCTGACCTTCCAGTTCCAGGGAGATAACGCTAAAGGAAACAAGATGGTTTATAGATTCATCAACTGACAAAAGAGAGGTTGCATCAGTTCTTAACTCTGAAACACTCCTAGCAGCCACAGCAAATCTCTAGGACAACATACCAATGGCATCAAAGCAAGAGTATACTTCAGTGATAGGGTGAATTAAGTTCCCTGTTTCGGACCCAGGCCAGGGCTAGAGAAAAGAACTCTGAAATGTAGAGCTCA
>NW_022169168.1:0-1081 GCF_008728515.1 Papio anubis
GTTTAAGAAACCTTTGTCTAATCAGTAGTCATGAAAGTTTCCCCCATGTTTTCTTTTAGAACTACTGTAATTTCAGCTCATATATATATATATATAATTATACTTTAAGTTCTAGGGTACATGTGCACAACGTGCAGGTTTGTTACATATGTATACATGTGCCATGTTGGTGTGCTGCACCCATTAACTCGTCGTTTACATTAGGTATATCTCCTAATGCTATCCCTCCCCCCTACCCCCTCCCCACAATAGGACCCGGTGTGTGATGCTCCCCTTCCTGTGTCCAGGTGATCTCATTGTTCAGTTCCCACTTATGAGTGAAAACATGCAGTATTTGGTTTTCTGTTCTTGCGATAGTTTGCTGAGAATGATGGTTTCCAGCTGCATCCATGTCCCTACAAAGGACACAAACTCATCCTTTTTTATGGCTGCATAGTATTCCATGGTGTATATATGCCACATTTTCTTAATCCAGTCTGTCACTGAGGGACATTTGGGTTGATTCCAAGTCTTTGCTATTGTGAATAGTGCCGCAATAAACATACATGTGCATGTGTCTTTAGAGCAGCATGACTTATAATCCTTTGCGTATATACCCAATAATGCGATGGCTGGGTCAGATGGTATTTCTAGTTCTAGATCCTGGAGGAATCACCACACTGTTTTCCACAATGGTTGAACTAGTTTACAGTCCCACCAACAGTGTAAAAGTCGTCCTGTTTCTCCACATCCTCTCCAGCACCTATTGTTTCCTAATTTTTTAATGATTGCCATTCTAACTGGTGTGAGATGCTATCTCATTGTGGTTTGGATTTGCATTTCTCTGATGGCCAGTGATGACGAGCATTTTTTCATGTGTCCGTTGGCTGTATGAATGTCTTCTTTTGAGATGTGTCTGTTCATATCCTTTGCCCACTTTTTGATGGGGTTGTTTGTTTTTTTCTTGTAAATTTGATTGAGTTCTTTATAGGTTCTGGATATTAGCCCTTTGTCAGATGAGTAGATTGCAAAAATTTTCTCCCATTCTGTAGGTTGCCTGTTCACTCTGATGGTAGTTTCTTTTGCTGTGCAGAAGCTCTTT
>NW_022169169.1:0-1081 GCF_008728515.1 Papio anubis
GAACATTCTCCCCAACAACTGCAGAATATACATTCTATTCATCATCATATGGAACATTCTCCCCAACAACTGCAGAATATACATTCTATTCATCATCACATGGAACATTCTGCAAGATAGACTATATGATAGGCCACAAAACAAGTCTCAGTAAATTTAAGAAAATCAAAATTACACCAAGTACTTTCTCAGGACACTGTGGAATAAAATTGGAAATCAACTCCAAAAGGAAGCCTCAAAACCATGCAAATACATGGAAATTAAGCAACCTGCTCCTGAATGATCATTGGGTCAACAATGAAATTAAAATGGAAATTTAAAAATTTTTTGAATCAACTATAATAGTGACACAACCTATCAAAATCTCTGGGATACAGCAAAAGCAGTGCTAAGAGCAAAGTTCATAGCATTAAATGCCTACATCAAAAAGTCTAAAAGAGTGCAAATAGACAATCTAAGGTCACACCTCACAGAAATGGAGAAACAAGAACAATTCAAACTCAAACCCAGCAGAAGAAAAGAAATAAGACCAGAGCAGAACTAAATAAAATTGAAACAAACAAACAAAAATCAAAAGATAAATGAAACAAAATCTAGTTCTTTAAAAAGATAAATAAAATTGATAGACCGTTAACAAGATTAACCAAGAAAAGAAGAGAGAAGATCCAAATAAGCTCAGTTAGAAACGAAATGGTAAATATTACAACTGATACCACAAACAAACAAAAGATTATTCAAGGCTACTATAAACACCTTCATGTGCATAAACTAGAAAACCTAAAGGAGATGGATAAATTCCTGCAAATATACAACCCTCCTAGATTAAACCGGGAAGATATAGAATCTCTGAACAGACCAATAACAAGCAGCGAGATTGAAACGGTAATTTTAAAATTGCCATCCCAGCACTTTGGGAGGCCGAGACGGGCAGATCATGAGGTCAGGAGATCGAGACCATCCTGGCTAACATGGTGAAATCCCATCTCTACTAAAAATACAAAAAATTAGCCGGGCACGGTGGCGGGCGCCTGTAGTCCCAGCTACTCGGGAGGCTGAGGCAGGAGAATGGCGTGAACCCAGG
>NW_022169170.1:0-32346 GCF_008728515.1 Papio anubis
CCTTCCTTCCTTCCTTCCTTCCTTCCTTTCTCTTTCTTTCATTCTTTCTTTCTTTTTTCTTCTTTCTCTTTCTTTCATTTTCTTTCTTTCCTTCTTTCTCTTTCTTTCTTCTTTCTCTTTTCTTTCTTTCTCTCTCTCTTTCTTTCTTTCTTTCTTTCTTTCTTTCTTTCTTTCTTTCTTTCTTTCTTTCTCTCTCTCTCTCTCTCTCTCTCTCTCCTTCCTTCCTTCCTTCCTTCCTTCCTTCCTTCCTTCCTTCCTTCCTTCCTTCCTTCCTCTCTCTCCCTCCCTCTGTCCCTCCCTCCCTCCCTCCTTCCCTTCATCCCTTCTTTCTTTCTCTCTTCTTTCAAGTTTCACTCTTGTTGCCCAGGCTGGAGTGCCATGGCACGATCCCGGCTAACCACAACCTCTGCCTCCCGGGTTCCAGGAATTCTCCTGCCTCAGCCTACTGAATAGCTGGGATTACAAGCATGCACCACCACACCCAGCTAATTTTGTATTTTCAGTAGAGATGGGTTTCTCTGTGTTGGTCAGGCTGGTCTCAAATTCCCGACCTCAGGTGATCTGCCCACCTCAGCCTCCCAAAATGTTGAGGTTACAGGCTTGAGCCACCGCACCCAGCCTACATCTTTCTTTTTGATTGTCTTTGTCTATTAATGTATTTGACAATTGCTTATTTTACATATAGGGGCAGATTTGATTCAAAATTATTATTATTATTTCCCTAGACTCTCTGAACATCCCAATTAAAATTATTTCTGAAAGATTCTCAGAAGAGGGAGAACAACTTTCTCACAGCATTTGCCTGGAAATAATTATATCCACTTTGGAGATTTTCAGTTACTACCAGAAATTCAGTCAGCAATGGGAGTGGCATTGGAATGCTTTATTGAATCTGATGTCTTAAACAATAAGTATATTGATCAGAATATGTCAACTCCACACACACTACAGTTTTGTTACATTTAACATAACTGTCACTTGAAAAATTTATTAGAGTGGTACACTAGGCCTAATCCTGTCGGAAAATAAAGTGATTGCTTATTTTAAAATATATATTTTAGACTCCCAGTCTGCCAATTTAAAAAAGTCTTTTTTTTTCTTACATTAAAGGATTTACTGTCATGTATTTTAAAGTTGAAAAAGAGAGCAGAAAGGCAGCTACTGTTAATTGGCTACCCACATGTGCTAGGCATTTTTTAAACTTTATTTAAGTAACCCAACAATCTTGCAAGGCAGGAATTACCTCCAGTTCACTAAGGGGTGAGTTAAGTAAAGTATCTGGCTGTGAGTCACTCAGCTTGGAGGTGATGGATTTGGGTCTCAAGTCCAGGCTTCTCTGATTTCAAAGTCCAAGGTCATCCCACCCTATCTGATCTCCAGCTCTGTGTTGTCAGTGCAGCAATTTGTTAGAAAATTACTTTTTAAGAAAAGGAAAGCTCATTTGAAATTTACTCAATTTTATCATCCCTAAATTACCTCAGATTTTTCTTTCTACATTCCCTTGCTCTATTCTCAATTTTAGACCTCATCATCTCTTACCCAGACTGTTGTAACAACATATTAATTTGTCTTCTTGACTCCAGTATTATCCTCTCCATATATATTTAAACATAAAGATCTAATTATTAATCCCCATTGCAACTCTTTCTGGCTTCTCATCACCAATTGGATAGAGTCACAATTCCTTAGCACCATATTTAAGGTATTCTATTAGCTATCTGCTGCCTACAGATTTAGCAGTTAAGGGTAATTTCTCATACCCTTTGTTCCAGGCATATGAAATTACTTGAATTACTTGAATTGTTGAGAAACTACCCAGTAATTTTTCCACAGTGACTGTAGCATTTTACATTTCCACCAGCAATGTATAAGCGTTCCAATTTTTCTACATCTCTATTAATGCTTGTTATTTTCCTGTTTTATTACTATTATTATCCAGTTGACTTTTAAGTAATGTTATTGTTAATATTATTAGACTAACACCCTGGTAAAGATTTATAAAACCTTGGTCCTCTATTTACCTCAGTATTTTTCATATTGGTATCTCTGTTAGCCTAGACACAGTCATTTGTCATGCTTCATATATTCATTGGTTGAACAAATCACTAAATATTTTTGAGCATTTACTACGTGCCAGATTCTGACTAGGCACTAGAGATAGAGAAATGAAGAGGGCAGGACTATCCTCAAGTTACTTATTAAAGAATAGAAGAGACAGACATTTATTAGTTCCCTGTCACTGCCATAACAAATTACCATACAGTGGCTTAAAACCACACAAATTTATTATCTTAAATTTCTCTAGGTTAGAAGTCCAACATAGGTCTCACTCAGCTAAAGATCAACATGGTGTCAGGGCTACTTTTGTTTCTGAAGACCTCGGGAAAGAATATGTTTCCTTGTCTTTTCCAGCTTTGAAGGGACCTGCTTCCCTTGGCCAGTGGGCCCTTCCTTCATCTACAAAGCCAGCATCATAGCCTCTCCTCAACTCAGCTTCCATTGTCACATCTTTCTCTTAACCACAGCCAAGAAAAACTCTCCCCTTGCAAGGATTCATGTGATTAGCTTGAGACTATATAGATAGTCCACACATCTAATGGCCCTTTATTTAATCACACCTCCAAAGTCCTTTGTACCATGTAATGAGATATATTCCAGGGTATTTTCCAGTATATTCTGTAATAGTTCCCGGGATTCAGGCATAGACATCTTTGGGGGGTATTACTCTGCCTTGCATAGATGGGTAAATAAATAATAAAAACAGCCAACACTGAAAAAGAAAAAAACAAGAGAAATACCAATGCCTCCTCCTCTGTAAGAGGTGGGCCTTAACTACACCTACCACCCCCACTTGTATGTGGGCTGTGCTTCGTGAATTAATTCAGGAATGGAAAAGAAACTTTAGAACTGCATAGAACTCTCTTGGCCCAGTGATCAAGGTACACATCACCAGTGATAAGTCACGTTGATAGCACATACCCTTGATATGATGTGAAGAGTACTTTAACACTGAAGCATTCTTCTCCTCAAACCCGTAACTCTAGTCTGAACATGAGGAAAAACATCAGATACACTCAATTAAAAGTCTGCAAAGCACTTTACTAGTACTCCTCAAAACTGTCATGGTGATGAAAAACAAGGAAAGTTGAAGAAACTGTCACAGGCCAAAGGAGACTATGAAGACATGATGACTAAATGTAATATGGTATCCTGGATGTGGCCTTGGAATAAAACAGGACATCACTTTAAAAAGTGTGAAATCCTAACAGCATGTGGAGTTTAGTTAATATTCATGTACCACTTTTGGTTTCTTGATGGTAACAAATGTAATGTGATAATGCAGGATGTTAACAATAGGAAAAACTGGCTGAGGATATGTAGGAACTCTGTACTTTCTTTGCAACATTACTATAAATATAAAACTATTCTAAATTTAAAATTTATTAAACCTTTAAAAAAGCTGATAGAAAAAAACCAAAAACAACAACAAACATCAATTTCTGGGCTCCACTCTAAGTCATTTAAATTTGAGTATTTCAGGATGAGACTGGGCCGTCCTATGTTTGTGAATACTCATCAACAGTTTTTAATGTACAGCTTGCTTGAAAACCATCGTCCTGCTTGAACATTCCCACTACAGCTTCTCTAATGTCTCTCCACTATTTCTCTAATAATCCACTGCTCTCTCCCTCACACGATATACAGCGGCCACTCTGCCTGCTTGCTATTGCCCAAATGTGCCAGGAATATTTGAGTTTCACAACCTCTACAATTATTGTTCCCTCTCACTAGAACACAACTTCACTTAAATATCAGTATTGCTTGCTCTCTTGCTTACTTAAGATCTGTATGAAAACAAAAACAAAAGCAAAAAAAAATTGTCATTTTATTATAGGATTCCCCAAGACCACCTTTCTTTTTTTTTTTTTTTTTTGGTGGTCGGCGCTGTCGCCCAGGCTGGAGTGCAGTGGCGCAATCTCGGCTCCTGCAAGCTCAGCCTCCCGGGTTCCCGGGATCCGCCATTCTCCTGCCTCAGCCTCCTGAGTAGCTGGGACTGGCGCCCTGCAGCGCCGGCTGAATTTTTGTATTTTTTAGTAGAGGCGGGGTTTCACTGTGGTCTCGATCTCCTGACCTTGTGATCCGCCACGCCTCGGCCTCCCAAAGTGCTGGGATTACAGTGAGCCGCAGCCCGGCAAGACCACCTTTCTAAAAATAGCAACCATTTCACCACCAGAGCTAACTTATTCCCTGTTTACCTTATTCTGTGTTTTGCTTTATCTTCATAAGATTTAAATTGCCTGGCATTTTATTACCGTTATGTGTTGATTTTTATTGCCCTACTAGCTAAAGCTCCATGATAATTGGGACTTTGTTTTGTTTATTATTTGTATCCTCACTGTGCCACAGGAACTTCGCCTGTGCCTGGAACACTGACTGTCATGTATTGGATGTTCAGTAAATGTTTGTGGAATGTGAATGAGTTCATGAATGAATGAGAAAACTGTCAAGAGGAAATCAGTGTGATGCTGCCACACACACACACACACACACACACACACACACAAAATGCTATAATACATGGAAGCAAGGGTGCTTGTGAATGGGTGTGTGATAGGCAACCAGTGCCAGCCTGGGGAAGTTCACGGAAGATCTGTCCAGAGGACATGTTCTGAAGGAAGTTGTAAAAGAGATTGTTGCTTAAAGAGTACAGCAGCATGATGGCTGTAATCCCAGCACTTTGAAGGCGAGGCAATGGATCTAAGGTCAGGAGATAAGAGACCATCCTGGCTAATACGGTGAAACCCGTCTCTACTAAAAAATACAAAAAACTAGCGGGTGAGTTGGGGCGGTAGCCTGTAGTCCCAGCTACTCGGGAGGAGGCTGAGCCAGAGAATAAGTAGGAACCCGGGGAACCAGGGGTGAGCTGCAGTGAGCTGAGATCGGCCACTGGACTCCCAACCCGGGAGACAGAGACTCCGTCCCAAAAAAAAAAAAAAGAAAAACCGCTGAGGCTAAAGAAGTTTCCAGACAGGGGAAGGCATTGAATAAGGCCTCAGAGTTGCATAGTTCAGTAGGACTGTGGTGTGGAGAAGAGCAAGCTGGGGTTTATGCACTCCAAAGGTGAGGTGAGGAGGCTCAAATGGGAAGGCTATGAAGGGCATATAGGCTTCAATGCTCAATTCCATATGGAATTGGTCATGAGAAAGTTAGCGTATCTTGGCTAACAACAAGTGCTCCATAAAATGCTTGTTGAATGAATAGCCAATAATCATAAGAAATATCGTGGTCACTATTTCTCATACTGAAAGTGTTCATTGATACCAGTCTCTAAACATAGATCAACTTTCTATATCTTTCTGCATATAGATTATTTACATTGACATATTTGATGGTAAAATATTTTGGTTAAAAAGTTTTAAAATAATTTGAAGTGGCTTTTAAGAACTTCTTCCTCTTCATTCTTACAACTTCTCTGTTTGCATTTACGCTTGGTTAAATAAGTGTTTATTTTTGTTGGAATTTAAATTTCAATTATAGAAAAGGAAAAAAATATCTTATTAAGAGTAAATCTTACTCATTTCTATGCCACTCTACTTAAGTGATATTAAACTTTAAGTTTGGGTTGAAGAATGTAAAATGAAAATGACTCAAAAATAAAATAGATTAGGCAACCCTGCTTAGAAAAAAATCTTGAAACAGCCTCCTGAGTAGCTGGGACTACAGGCGCCCACCACCGCGCCCGGCTAATTTTTTGTATTTTTAGTAGAGACGGGGTTTCACTGTGGTCTCGATCTCCTGACCTTGTGATCCGCCCGCCTCGGCCTCCCAAAGTGCTGGGATTACAGGCGTGAGCCACCGCGCCCGGCAAGACCACCTTTCTAAAAATAGCAACCATTTCACCACCAGAGCTAACTTATTCCCTGTTTACCTTATTCTGTTTTGCTTTATCTTCATAAGATTTAAAATTGCCTGGCATTTTATTACACGTTATGTGTTGATTTTGTGCCCTACTAAACGCTAAGCTCCATGATAATTGGGACTTTGTTTTGTTTATTGTTGTATCCTCACTGTGCCTGGGAACTTTACGCCTGTGCCTGGAACACTGACTGTCATGTATTGGATGTTCAATAAATGTTTGTGGAATGCTTGAATGAGTTCATGAATGAATGAGGAAAACTGTCAAGGAAATCAGTGTGATGCTGCCACACACACACACACACACACACACACACACACACACACACACACAAAATGCTATAATACATGGAAGCAAGGGTGCTTGTGAATGGGTCTTGATAGGCAACCAGTGCAGCCTGGGGAAGTTCCTGGAAGATCTGTCAGAGGACATGTTCCTGAAGGAAGTTGTAAAGAGATTGTTGCTTAAGAAAATTGCAGCCGGGCGCGGTGGCTCAAGCCTGTAATCCCAGCACTTTGGGAGGCCGAGACGGGCGGATCACAAGGTCAGGAGATCGAGACCATCCTGGCTAACACGGTGAAACCCCGCCTCTACTAAAAAATACAAAAAAACTAGCCGGGTGAGTTGGCGGGCGCCTGTAGTCCCAGCTACTCAGGAGGCTGAGCCAGGAGAATGGCGTGAACCCGGGAACCCGGGAGGCGGAGCTTGCAGTGAGCTGAGATCCGGCCACTGGACTCCAGCCCGGGAGACAGAGCGAGACTCCGTCCCAAAAAAAAAAAAAAAAGAAAAGAAAACCGCACTGAGGCTAAAGTTTCAGACAGGGGAAGGCATTAGAATAAAGACCTCAGAGTTGCATAGTTCAGTAGGACTGTGGTGTGGAGAAGAGCAAGCTGGGGTTTATGCCTCAAGGTGAGGTGAGGCTCAAATGGAAGGCTATGAAGAGGCATATAGGCTTCCAATGCTCAATTCCATATGGAATTGGTCATGAGAAGTTGGCCTAGATTATCTTGGCTAACAACAAGTGCTCCATAAATGCTTGTTGAATGAATAGCCAATAATCATAAGAAATAATACGTGGTCTATTTCTCATACTGAAAGTGTTCATTGATACCAGTCTCTAAACATAGATCCTTTCTATATCTTTCTGCATATAGATTATTTACATTGACATATTTGATGGTAAAATATTTTGGTTAAAAAAAGTTTTTAAAAATAATTTGAAGTGGCTTTTAAGAACTTCTTCCTCTTGTTCTTACAGCTTCTCTGTTTGCATTTGCAGCAGTTTAAATAGGTATTTAAATTTTGTTGCCAATTTAAATTTCAGTATAGAAAAGGAGAAAAAAATATCTTATTAAGAGTAAAGTCTTACTCATTTCTATGCCACTCTACTTAAGTGATATTAAACTTTAAGTTTGGGTTGAAGAATGTAAAATGAAAATGACTCAAAAATAAAATAGATTGAAGCAACCCTGCTTAGAAAAAAATCTTGAAATATATTTGATGTGTGTTTAATTAATGAAAATTAAAAATGAAAATGACCCAAGTATGAGATAATTTGAAATAAACCTCTTTCTAACTATTTCTTCATCTTCTAGGCAAGTGAGGTAGCCTCTCTTTTCAGCAGTTTCAGGCACAAAATTCATTCATTGTCAATTATTTTGCTATTTATCTAGCAAATAGTTCTTGAACCTCCAGGCCTTGGACTAGGTACTTGGGACAGTGCATATGGTGATGAGAGAAACGAACATTCCTCTTGCTTTTCTTCAGCTTACAAGTGGGGACAGCACACAAATATAAATGTTTATAGTGAAAAATATTACAAAGGAGAGTTTCATGGCCCTCTGAGAGTGTATATAATAGTGAGATTTGAACCAGTAAAGGCAGGGTTCCCAGGGGGTGTAAATACTGAGATGTGATCTAAAGAAGGAGTAGGAGGAAGCCAAGAAGAGCCGGGTATCACAGAAGCCATAGGAGACAGCAGGTCATGAAGAGAATGGGCAGCAGAGTCAAATGATGCTAGGAGGACAAGAAAGGTGAGGACCGAAAATGTTCAATGGATTTAGTAATATGGTAACTTTAACAAGAGAGAACCTGCTAGAGTCTTAAAACAGAAGCCAGATCAGATAGTCTGAAGCGTAAGTGGAGGAACAGAACTGGAGACAGGGCATGTATCCAATCTTTTCACAAAGTTTGACTCTAAAAGGGAAGAAAAGTAGGTAAATTAGAGAAACTCATGGGGCTGGGAGTGGTTGTTTTGTTTTTTGATTCTTGTTAATGGAAGAAGCTTGAATTCATTTAAAGGCCTACAGAGAGATCAAGGTGGAGTGCCTGAATATAGAATAGAGAGTAGGCACTAAGCATGTAATGCGAAGCTGGGAGAGGATGGTCCTGTTTACATTAGAAGTGGAGGGAAGAAAACAAGCTGGAGCAGATAGTCATATATTTAGGGTCAGGAATAAGAAATGCCTATCTTATGGCTTCTATTTACTATGTAAAGCGTGAGCTAGGGTTACCAGCTAAGAGAAGGGATGGTTAGGGTTAGTGGTGAGTGTTGGAGGTTTGAAGATAGTGGAGAAGATTTGAAATGATGGCTGGATGGATGAGAGTGGGTTGATAAAAGAAATGTAGTAGGATTACCAATAATTGAGGACTTATTTGAAGTCGGCACTCATGGATTTCTAACAAGCCACATCTTCATGCTGTGAAATAAAATGTTATTTTTATCCTCCCACTACTAAAAATATATGAGTTCTATTGTGCAGTACCTGGTTCAAGGCTGTCTCTTCAGCCTCAAGTTTTTAGGAGTTTCATCCTGAGGTTATCCTGTTCTCACTTTAGGGTATGCTTTTCCTAGGAATTTCAGTCAGGTGTATAATTTGCATTACCTTCTACAACAGAGGTGTCCATTGGCTTGATGTCACTAATGCCCACTTACCTGTTTTGGCTCAAAAAAGTGTTTTGTAAAAATCTTAAATGAGTTAGAGATTAGGAGAGCTCAAATTAAAATCCGGGTTTCTGGTTTCTCTTAAAAACGAAAAACGCTGGCAGCACTGAAGCCACAGTCCCATACCAGTAGTCCATTGCACCTGCACAGCAGCTGTCCTCTTGCAAGGACGTGCTCCCTTCTGCTCATCCCAGCCCCCACCATTCTTTATTATCCATTTCACTCATTTACTTTGTACAGCAACTGTACCCTGTAAACATTTGACTTAATAATTCTTAATAAGCAAATCTGTGACTCCCAAAGTTTTAATTTCAGCTCCAATATCTTTCTTGTACTCCAGATATCAATAACCACCTGTTGATTGGATGGTCTTTAGGTGATTGAAACTCAGTATCTACAGAAGTAAATGATCTCCCACATAATTTGCTGTGCTCCTACAGAGTAGATCCTGGCTTTTAGTACCTCCATTCACCCTGTTTACTAACAAAAAATCTGTGAATATACTTTCCAAATACTTTTCTATTCAATTCCCTCTTTCATCTCCATTTCTTTAGTCATATATCATATGTTACTAATATGGCTTGGCTGCGTCCCCCCCCCCCCCCAACAAATCTCCTCTTGAATTAATTGCAGTTCCCATAGTCCCCACATGTTGTGGGAGAGACTCGGTGGGAGGTAACTGAATCATAGGGGTGGTTACCTCCATGCTGTTCTCCTGATAGTGAGTTCTCATCAGATCTGATGGCTTTATAAGGGGCTTTTCTCCCACTTCACTCTGCACTTCTCCTTGCTGCCACCATGTGAAGAAGAATGTGTTTGCTTCCCCTTCCACCATGATTTTAAATTTCCTGAGGCCTCCACAGCCATACTGAACTGTGAATCAATTAAACCTCTTTCCTTTATAAATTACCCAGTCTCGGGTATGTCTTCATTAGCAGTTGAAAATGGAATAATACAGTTACCTACATGGGATATTAAAATAACCCTCAATCCATAACCTCCACTCTTTCTTCTCTTCCAATACTTCCTCTAGATAGCCACAAGATTGATCTTTCAAAGCACAATGTCTTTTCTGGCACACTGGCTTGATTTGTAGTAAACTTCTCATAAGTTTTTCAATATGCTGGCATGCTTCACATGTACATCTTGCCAATTGCTGCTCCCTAATCCTGGAATGCCTTCAGTTTCTGTGATCCTGGTGAATCTCTATTTATCCTCCAAGACACGACTCAACTGTCCCCTCTTCCTGGAACTCTTACTGCTAGAAAAGTAACTTAGGCAGAGTCAAATGGTATAGCCTTTACCATAGTGCTCTGGAGGGGTTGGTTTTTATACAGGACTCCCAGCTAGACCAGGAGCTTGAGGGTAGAGATGGCAGTGTTGTACTCCAGTTATCCTCAGCACTTAGTTCCTGGTCACAATTGACACTAAATAAGATTTTTTAAAAATGAACTCCAAAATTCACATAAATAATGAGATCATATTGGAGAAAGGTTTCCTAACTTTAAAAGAAAGATTATTGATCTACCAAAAGGTTTTTAACCTCCAGATTCACGCTATAAGAATTAATTCTAAGACTCCAACCAAAAGGATGCAACATGCTTTAAAAACATTTGTTTGTGGTGTGTGTGTGTGATTGCATTTGTATGCTCTCAATAAATGAGAAAGATGGCTTTTCAAATGAGAAAGAATGAGCTACTTGATAAATGATGCAGGCCCGTTTGACTATTTTGTTAAATTAACGTAGAGCTCAATATCATACTATATATTAAGTTAAATGTAAAAAATAAGTCCGTAAATAAAAGAAAGAATGCATTTAGAACATTTATATAAAATTGGTGAAGGATTAGCCATTCTGAAAGCAGAAAACATAAAGTAAATAATGGATAATTTGAAAATATAAAGAGATACAAAATTTGTGTTATTAACTAAAACTTCAAAACAATTAAATAACAAACAGAAGAAAATAAATGACATCCATAAAAAGTATTTGTTTGTAGTTTTACTATATAAAACCAGAAATTTAATCAATAGAAAAAAAATGAAAACACAAATTGAAATCTGAGGTCTCTGCTACTTTAAACACACTGGCATAAATAAAACACACCTCAGAAACCTTTCTTATATACTACATGGTTTTCTACTATCTTCTCAATTTGTATTTTGCCAAGTATCTGATTTTATAGATAGGTAAAGTGCTATAGTAGGTACTGATATATCTTTGCTCTTGGTTTTTATTTCTTTGTTTTAAGTGGCTTTATCTAAAGCAAAGTGACTATGGGTACCTTTTGAAAAGCATATAAAATTAAAAATAGGGAATGACTTCTTTTTCTGGACACCTTTGTTCACTGATGACAGGAGACAAGGAGAAAGGAAATGGCACTCCTTTTGCTTCAGTTCCTACATAACTAATATTTATTCCACAGAGACTTGGGGAAGATTAATGATACAGTTATAAGTACATTTCTGGATATCTTTTCTCTTAAATCTTTCTAGAACTTCTGTTCTCCCTGGAGCAATAATTATGAGTGAGAGAGAAGGGCATACTTAGAAGATGTGACGATACAATAAGGTTGAAAGGGGTGTAAGAGTGAGAAGCATAGAGTAATGAACACATAGGATAAAAGGACAGACTCATTAGAAAGGGTCAACTAGAAGTATAAGGGACTGGCTCTCCCATTCTTGCATAATTCTCCAGGCTAATGCCAGAGCAACTGCTGACAGCTCAGGACTTGGATTACAGTGGTTTTGCTTCACACAGTCCGCATTTCTCAAAACAGAGGCTTTAGTCTATGGAGGCAATTTGAAAACCTCACGTATTAGGATACTTAGGTCTGTTGCTTTTCTCTCCATATTCCTTGAGAGAACAGATTTCAGATTAGGGTTATATGAGTGAGAGAAGAACAAGAACCAAAAACTACTAAGGAAATAAATCGTAAAACCCAAGTTATGATTTTTAAAAATTAAATTTGTTGTCTAGATTAATCTGTTTAGAATCCTTCTTAACATCCTAGAATTCAATCAAGTACATTTTTTATAACTTCCCATGGATATTAAGCCTCTCTGATTATAATGTGATATTTATAATACTAGCTTCAGATTAACAGGCAAAGCTTTAGGGAAAAGAGTATATGGAAGGCTGGGTACAGTGGCTCATGCCTGTAATCCTAGCATTTTGGGAGGCCAAGGTGGGTGGATGGCTTGAGCCCAGAGGTTTGAGACATGCCTGGGCAACATGGTGAAACTCCATCTCTACCAAAAATACAAAAATTAGCTGGTGTGGTGGTAGGCGCTTGCTGTGCTAGCTGCTCATGAGGGAGACTGAAGTGGGAGGATCACCTGAGCCTGGGAGGTCAAGGCTGCAGTGATCCATGATTGTGTCACTGTACCTCACCCTGGGTGACAGAGTGAGACCCTGTCTCTAAATGAATAAATAAAATAAGTAATAAACAAAGTATATGGAAGGAATATGTAAAGTAGGCACCCACTGTAGCTTTGCACTGTGCCCAGTAGTATGGAAGTAAGGAATAATATTTATTTGTTTATAGAATACTCTAACCCATTATTTCCAAATAATCATCATGTTTTTATTCTTTGACTTGAATTTCTACATGTTGAACTTCAAATAATGCTGAATATTATCCTATTTTAAAAATTACTCACCTTAAAAGAGTAATAGATTCCCTTGTGACTAATTTGTGAGATTTTACATACTTTTAACCATTTAGAATCTAACAACAAACATGGAATTAGAAAAAATAAAATGCCATTGAGTGTTGAATGCCACTGTGAAGCAAACATTCCTCATAAGACCAAAAAAAAGCACTCTACTCTGAAGAAGAGATGAACATTTCAAAGTGGAAAATCTCAGTTGTAAGAAGTCAAAAAATTAGAAACACCGACATAGGAGAAGAGAAACAAATGCCAATGGAGAGTAAGACCACAACATCCTAAAAGTCCGACACAACTACAGAAGCAGAGTATGTTGGGTCCATTTAGTCTAGGTACAAATTTTTTAGTGCTTTACACCTCAATAGAGTCCTATGTCATTACCAAGGACAACGTCTATGATGGTCTTGAGTCATCCTCTAAGAGAGAGAAGGAGTGATTATGTTCAGCATCCTCTACTGCAACGCAGTGTAGTATGTCCTATATTTCAGAAAATACTTCTGATGCAAAAAGGGTATGCTTCAGTTATCTGGAAAATTCATCTATAGGAACCAGTTTCCTGGCACTGCTGAATACATGAAGCATCATGAAATATAACTGTTGAAGAGCTATATAGATTTTGCAAAACCCTGCAAGTTATCCATTTAGAATAAATGGCTCATAAGTAGGTACCCAATCTTACATCTTCTCTGAGTTTTAACGATTGCTACTGTTTTAATTTTAGGCTTGGAAGATTTCACAGAAGAAACCTTAATGGAATCTCCCTCAAAACACTGTTCAGGTTTAAAGAATAGCCCTTGATATCAACTTTGTCCACAGCTGTAAGATGGATCAGCGCAAGCCATTTTCTCAAGTGTGGCAGGAACCTGACTTTCGAAAACCCTTATCTGGTAAACACTAATAATCTTCAGCAGCTCAGAGTGGATGTACTGGACTCAAAGTGTCTTTTTCAAATAGTTATTATAGCTTATATACAGTTTAATTACTCTTTAATCACCATATCAACCCTTAAAAAGGCTAAGATGGCATGCATTTTGCATCCTTGTGAGAAACTGCTGTGCTTGTATTTTTGTTTCTCCGTGACACAGGAAAGCAACTGGAAGTCAGGGAGCTGATGCATCAAGGGGGAACCAGATCAACTCCCATCTCCAAGAATTTTAGTTGCCCTTTGGTTGCCCTTTCTTCTTAGTTTGTTTCCAGAACCTAATCTGCTCTTGGAGGAAAGAATTAACTAATGTGTCCATCCCTAAAACTTCTGACATCCCATCTACCACTTGCATTTTCCTCTCAGTTCTCCAGTCCTCGGGCCTCATACCACCCACACTGTTAATCCATTCTCCCTGAACTTGGATAGCAGTTTCTTATATTTTACTAAAACATATACCATTAGGCATATCATCTGACATATGTGCTATGGTTATAAAATACTTTTCAGTGATTTTTGTGGATATTAGAACTAGATAATTATGCAAGAAGTCATTAGCTTCTAATTTCTACTCAAACTTATCACTTGAGTAACAACTTTTCAGATTATCTTAGGTGACATTTCCTTTACTCATTATAATCAGTCTTTAGTGCTGGCAGCCATGTTATTTTTAGTGACATTCCATGTAGCACCTTTCAAATTCTTCACCAAAAGTGAATCTTCGTACCCTTCCCTCAGTGCCCCTTTTATTTTGACACATCCCAGTAATTTCTGACTTCAACTTATTTTTTCCAGGTTTAGCTTGGTTCACATTGCCCTTAACATTTTAAATAGCAAAATTTGCTTTAACTAATGTAATTTTGTATTAACTTACTTTTACCTATCAAGTAGCTTGATTAGGTCATTCGTTTGAAAGCTCTCTGTTTTCCTACTTAGTAATGTTCTCAGGTTCCCTCTGAACATATAGTTTGACTTTCTAGCTATCTTTAATCTGCTTTATGCTTTCTTGATACCTCCTTCCATTCTTTGGGTTGAATTTAAAAACAATGTTCTTGATAAACAACACTTGTTTTTGAGCTCTTGTACTTACTTTCAAATACCACAGTTCAGTCCTTTGCAAAGATTTACCTAATTTTCCATTCATTTACCTATTCATTTTGCATTAATATTAATACATATAAAATACATGTGAGTCTACTGAGCTCCAGACTGTGCTGGGCATTGGACATACATTAGTGAAAATGACAGTCACAATCTCTTCCATCACAGACCTTATGTTTCAGTGAAGAGGGCAGACCAAAAGCAAATACACTGATACACAAAACAATTAGAAAGTATGATACATTTTCTAAAAGGAGCAAGCAAGTAGCCAAGGAAATATGGTAAAAGAGAGGGACAGAGACCATATAGGGTGGTCAGAGAGGCTGTCTCATGTGGGAGAAGAATCTAGCTATGTAAGAGCATTACAGGTAGAAGGACTCACACATGCAAAGGACCGGAAGTAAGAGAGCACTTGGTAAATACTAGGAACTGAATGAAGCCTTGTGAACATGTTAGGAAATAGAGCAGTGAGCTCTAAGAATCTGGGATTCCTATAGTATACCACATAGGTTAGAGGTCTGGTTCTAGTCTTGTCTACTGTAGCTCCAGGTCCCAGTGCTGAAACACAAAGTCGCTGTATGACCTCCTGGAGCAGGGGAGCTGCCCAGACCCAGAAGAGAAGGGACTTGGACAACTTCTGGGAAAATGACTTTTATCCTTCCATGTTTTCTTCCACAGTGAGAACCAAAAATAAATATCTCAATAAATTAGCCTGCCTCATGTGATCCCTGTGGTAAAGCAAGTATCCTTGTGAGAAATACTAGAACTACATGTTTGCAGAATCGGAAGGGACTTGATGCTTATCTGCCACAACATCTTTGCTACCATGGAACAACCTTGTGAAATAATTTAACATGTTGAAGTGGGCTTTACTTCCTTTATAAGATATAGTCATGTTTGAACGTTGAATTTTTTTAGTATCATGTCTATCTAGGATATATGCCAGTACATGGTTTAGTGAAACTTCTAAAAAGTTTCAAGCCACACATTGCTCTCCCTGTTGGATAACTCTTCCTGAGCCAAGTTGGAACAAAGAATGCTGGACCTGTGCCAAAGTCCAGGCCGGGGGTAAAGGTGCGAACTAAGAACTGAACAAAATTTCTGTGAAATGAGAGTACGTGCAGTCTGAGCCTTCAGCACAGAAACCAGGGAACCAAGACAAAGCCACAGGTTAAATGAGGCCTCTATAGGATTACTCGTCCAAGCTCCCGGCACATCCTGTTATAGGCAGTGACCCAGGTCAGGAAGCCACACTTAAGGGCTCAGAAAACGTTTGGCCTCCAGATAATTCTTGTTATTCATGAGAGAAACACATATGCTATTACACTAAGATCTCTAAGAGTTCAGAGTTAAGTTTTGCGACCAGATCACAAAAGATGTGCAACAGACCTCGTGACTCCCACGCTTCTACACTGTAAGTGTGTCGCTCATCTTTCTATTTATGCATTATTGGGTTTGGATTTATTTTTTATTTTTATTGTAATTTATTTATAATGACACATATGTCTATAAAACAGAGAGAGAAATTGATTTGCCAAGGTCAATCCAGCCAATTAATGGCTAAGCCGAGATTTCTACTTAGTCTAGTGTCCTTTCCAAAAGTTGTTGTTAGCATTTTTATTATTGAATTATATTTGAGTGGGAACTCAGGATCAAAGAGAAAGCTTTGATAGACCATAAGTGGACACAAACACTGAAGACTGCTGGGATGCTAGGTGTGCCAAACTGGAAGAAGAGGATTGACCATGGAACCAGGAGGCACTCAGCACCAATCAAAGCTCTATCAACAATTTTTCCTGAAGCTGACCTACTGATCACACGTTATAATTATTTCCAATAATTCATTTTACTATCTAACCAATTCTGCTTGCTCTTTCTTCATGTACCATTATTCTAAGAACTGTACTAATTTTTGTGTATACATATACACACACGGAAATATATATATGTGTACACAATATATGTACACACATATATGTACACAAAAGACCTAGCTTATGTATCTACATATTACATAAAAAGTTTATTATATATATAAAAGCTGGGTCTTTTATGTATTTCCTTTTAAAATAAACGTATTATGGGCAGTCTAGAAGATGGCAGTTAACAGGGGGCATTGTTTCTGATGCTTCCATAATCCCCACTTAAAAACAGAGAAACGTCCAAGCACGGTGGCTCACGCCTGTAATCCCAGCACTTTGGGAGGCCAAGGTGGGTGGATCACCTGAGGTCAGGAGTTCAAGACCAGCCTGACCAACTTCGTGAAACCCCGTCTCTATTGAAAATACGAAAAATTAGCCGGGCATGGTGGTGGGCGCCTGTAATCCCAGCTACTCGGGAGGCTGAGGCAGGAGAATCGCTCGAACCCGGGAGGCGAAGGTTGCAGTGAGCCGAGATCGTGCCACTGCACCCCGGCCTGGGCAACAAGAGAGCAGCTCAGTCTCAAAAAAATAAAAATTTAAAAAAGAGAAACATGATAACAAACCAGAATCTCCAAAGACAACATTTAGAATAACTAGAAGACAGGGTATCCCCATGAAGCCAAGAATGTAAGCAAGTGGGGCCCATTCACCAACAACCACAAGACCTGCGTGCTGGCAGCAGCTGTGCAGGAGGAAGCCATGGGAAGCAACCCGGCGTCTAAGAAGAGAAGGACTATCAAACAGCCAACAGCCATTCACACGAAAGTGCCATGGGGCAGTTTGGGGCAGCAGCTAAAACTACAAGGGGTCTTACCCACTCCAGTGGCAAGTGAATTCAAGAGCTTACAATAGGTTGAAAAGGACTAAAGTCGTCTAGTTTCTGTGAACTCTGAAAATTAGCCCACTAGGTTCTCTTCCAAAATGGAGCTCCACATGGAGGAAAACTGCAGAGGATGGGATTAAAACGGAACAGGATAAAAGGCAATAGAAACCGTGGAAAGAACGTCGTGATAAAAGTGGGACAGGAGAACAGAAACAGAGAGAAGGAAATATCTTAAATGTGTAACTAAGTCATCTCCTTCAGAGAAGAATTGTTTTTGCTTTAGCTTTATTCCTGATGTCACCAACAACCCAGGCCAATGTCAGAAATTTAATTTTCAGACTGAGAGTTTTCGTGGACCACACAGGTAGTGTTAATACTGTCTCCTAACCCACAAAAGTACATGCCTCCACCTAGTCCCAAATCTATAATAACCTTGGTGGTAGGTGTGGATTGATTTGCCCTAATATACTCTTTTTATTTATTTATTTTTTTTAGATGGAGTTTCCCTCTGTCACCCAGGCTGGAGTGCAGTGGTGTGATGTTGGCTCACTGCAATCTCTGCCCCCCAGGGTTCAAGCAATTCTCCTGCCTCAGTCTCCCGAGTAGCTGGGATTATAGGCGCTCGCCACCATGCCTGGCTAACTTTTGTATTTTTAGTAGAGACGGGGTTTCACTATGTTGGCCAGGCTGGTCTTGAACTCCTGAGCTCAAGGGATCCGCCCGTCTCAGCCTACCAAACTGCTAGGATTATAGGCGTGAGCCACCATGCCTAGCCTACCCTAATACACTCTCTATGAGAGTTGTACTTTAAAGTTTTCCGCTTTACTAAAGTACTTCTGATCTGGCCACCATACTTTTAGGGCTTGACACTTTGTTTCCAGAGCCAAAAATGTGTGCCCAGTAAAAATTCAAGCCCTGAGCCAACAGGAATTGACAGACATCCTCAGATTAAAAACAAACTCTAGATGGAGCTTGCTGCTATTAAATCACTCTTCATTCTTTGTCTGGCCTCCAGTTCTTTCTATTACTAGAGCTCAGGCTTATTTATTTAAAGCTTGTCATATTTTATCTAGCATTTCAGGTGTTCCACACCATGAGGGGTTTCTTTGTATATTTAATCTGGCAAATTGATTAAAATATAAAATGTGTTTATCTATTTGCCATTGTGCATCCTAATTCATAGCGTTAAGTATATATCTCCTATATACAGGCATTAAATGCATGTTTTTGTCAAGATTTCCCTGAACTCCAGACTTATCTAGTTACCCCCAAACCAGTTACACCTATACTCTTAACATCTCAGTAAACGGCAACCTCAAACTTTCATTGCCCAAGCCGAAAGCCTTTTAGTAATTCTTGTCTCCTTTCTTTCTCTCCCACCCTTAATCTCATGCATCAGAATCCCTGTTAGCTCTGCCTTCAAAACATATCTAGAATCATATTATTTGTTACCATCTCAACCACTCCCACCACAATCCAAATCAGCACCACCTCTCACCTGGATTATTGCAATAACAGGTACTACACTTCTAACTTTTCCTTCCTGCAGCCTTGTCTCAACACAAGCAGAGTGACACTGTTGAAATACTAAGTTAGATCATGTCACTCTTCTGTCAAACCCCCCTGGTGGCTTATTTCATGCATACTGAAGACCTAAATCAGTACAAGGACCTATAAGACTGCATCTGTCTGATCCTATCACCTACTACCATACCCTTTGTTTACTCTGACTCAGACACATACACCTTCCTATTCTTCAAAAACACTGAGCTTATTTCCACTCCAGAATCTTTGCAGTGGCTGTTTCCTCTATCTATCTGTAATGCTCTTCTTCCAGATATCTATCTGTATGGCTCTTTTTCTTATCTCTTTAAGTCTTTGCTGAAATGTCACCTTCTCTTTGAAGCCTACACTGTCCATCCTATTTAAATGAATCCCTTCTCCAGCAGTTCAAGTCTACTTACCATGCTTTATTTTTTATAGTACTAAATATCTTTTCGCTATACTATATACTATGTAATATAGTTACTTCTTAGCTTTATTTTCTGTCTTTCCATATTAGAATATAAGCTTTATGAGGTCAAGATACTGTCCTTATTGTTTTGTTCTCTGATGTATCCACAGAACCTAAAAGAATGTCTGACCACACTGAAGGCACTCCATAAATATTAGTTGAATGAATGCGTGAATGACAGGTATCATGAAGAAAATATGGTAACACATGGATTTTTTCTTGCTGTGCAAATTTAAATAGCATTATGGAAAATCTTCTAAAAAGAATTTGACATCATTAGAGAACAGAATGATTCTGAAATGGAAACTCATATTGTAAGTCTATCCAGATGCTTCAAATCTAATTACTTTTAAATTTTGGTCAATGATTTTCCAAATGGACTGTTCTCTCTATGCTACAGTGCATTTCTTGAGTTAGAGTGTCACCTTAAGACATAGTTGTGGTACTTGTATTGCTGTTCTTAGGAATAGTAGCTAAATGGGAAGTCTCAAGAATCAGACTCCCTTGAAATCCTGACTCCTCCATTTCTTATCTGTATAACTTGTGTTGGCGTCTTTAACCCCTAATTTTCAAATTTCTTAGTTATAAACATCAAAACTGGGGGACTGATTTGGACCCTTCACTTAAGCAGTGGTTTTTGTTCTGATGACTCCCATCCTCAGGCAATACTGTAATCCTTTGAATTCTTTATTAGGAATTGCCAGAGACAACCTGGATTTCTTTAGTTAATGTTTGTCCATACTTCCAATGACCTGCTTGCAGAATTATGCAATGTTAGTATTTTTTAGCTATTGATGTTTAAAATACGAAATACCTAAATGATATTATTGTTCCAATCTGTCTAGTAAAGCTGGTGCACTAGTTTTTATGGGCAGATGTTAAATGTCATAATATGCCAGAAGCTCATAGCAAGAAGATAGGAGGAGACCTTCAAGTGCAAGTATTCCCAGGTTAGAAGCAAGTTTACAGCTGGCCAACTGACATCTTACCCCCTTAATGCTTTTCGTGAAAGTGAGGCATTACGTGAAAAGATGATGGTGAAATGTTGAAATGAAGTGGGTATCTGGAATGATTTACATAAGTCACCATCAAACCATACATTCTTTGACAGAGTATATATCCTTTGATCTAGTAGAACTCCAGGGTAGTTCCCATTAGGTTATGGGATATATTATTGAAACCCTTTGAAGATTCTGCAAGTCAGACTTACCTTTATCTTCTATCCATTAGCCTAGGCACTCCACGGGCCAAGTCTGCTGTCCTGTTATCAGAACCACATTAAGTAGCAAATTCACCCTGAAAGATATCTGTTGAACAAAACATTTCATATTATTACATTTGGATTGCTTTGAGTCAGCCTTAAGTTATTTTGTTTCTTAAGTTTATTTTTATTTTACTCTTAGAAACTCACGATTTTCTTTAAAATAAATGTGAGGACATTTGTTACTATTTGTTTCTTATTTTCTTTCACTATACTCCAGTTTCCATTCTAGTAAGTTCAAACTATTGTAAGTAATGGCTAACACTTTTTCAGGAATACCAGAATACTCTTAGATGACTTCTGACATTTTAGGTCACAGAATATGACAAAGGGAAGGAAAGTAAAATACACCATCTATTTGTTATTATTATCTTTATTATTGCATTCACTATCTGGGTTTAGTTGCTACGTTTTAATTCCAGATATATTAGAACATTTTGCACAAATATAAAATGTAGAATATCTTTGAGCAGCTTGTATAACACTTGCACACTCCATACTGTTTAATAGGTACTGAGAGGATCTTTGAAATAAACTTCATATTGATGCAGTAAAACATTGCATAGCTGACACTGTTTCTCCTAGCCTCTGCTGCTGGGACTTTATGAGGTGTCACACTTCCTTTAGCAAATTTTTCATAATGCCATTCAATATTACACAGTAAAGAGCTGACCCCATCTCTTTTCTGATATGTTATGAGCCACTTTAAGCCTGTCAACTTCTAAACTACAATCCAATGCAAAAGACTGCTGCTTGCCTATGGGCTACAATTTTTTCATTATCCAACTTTATCTAAATCATTTGGATACAATAAGACAACTTCAGCTGCAGGGGATGGAAAGAAGCAAAACACTTGAGCAGCTCAGATAAGAAAATATGATTTTGGTGCCCTCTGTGTCCCAATTTATGGCCACTAGAGGGGTCTCTATTAATCAGCACAGCCTTCCTCTCCTGACATCTGCTTAATCCTTAAAATATTAGATCCAGATCTTCCTATGGCTTATTTCCCCCATTCAAGCCACATGGTTATACTTTCATGCTTTGTCGATTGCTGGAAGGAAAAATAGCAACTTCAACCTCCTGTTGCTTCAATAATAAGACATTTACTAATGCATTAAAAAGAAACTTGTTTCGATATGTGGTAGACACACACACATATATATTATATGTATAATATATATTTTATATGTACATACATATATATAATCAGATCAGCAGAAATGAGATGCCTATCTTTGATGTCATTGAGAGCTGTCAGGATGTGGTATTACTTGCCATCATCCTTCTAATGGAGTCACAATCGAGAAGGTAAAAGTCTAAGTAGTGCTTTCATGATGAGGAAATGTGCTATATTAAACAGGACTTTTTCTATGGCAGGTAACCTAAAACCCAACCAAACTGGCATAAGCACAGACTAAATTTTTGTATCCTGCGATTACAGGTCCAGGAGTAAGGCTGGCTTCAGATGGGCCTTAACTCACGGGCTCCAGTGATGTTCCTAAGGCCTGATTCTCTATATCTCTGAACTTGGCTCTCTATGCATTTTCTTCATTCTCAGCTAGGCTTTCCACTCTTGATTTCCAGTTGGCGATTGCAGCTCCAGAATGTATACTTTCTCAGTTTTGAGTCCCTAAATAGAACTTTTCTCTGCTATTACATACACAGAATACCAGGCCTGCTCATTGCCTAAACTTAGTTGCAAGTAAATTCCCAAATCAATCACTCTGATTAAAAGGATGTTTTGGCCGGGTGCGGTGGCTCAAGCCTGTAATCCCAGCACTTTGGGAGGCCGAGACAGGCGGATCACAAGGTCAGGAGATCCAGACCATCCTGGCTAACACGGTGAAACCCTGTCTCTATTAAAAATACAAAAAAATTAGCTGGGCGCGGTGGCGGGCGCCTGTAGTCCCAGCTACTACGGAGGCTGAGGCAGGAGAATGGCGTGAATCTGGGAGGCGGAGCTTGTAGTGAGCCGAGATCGCGCCACTGCACTCCAGCCTGGGAGAGAGAGCGAGACTCCATCTCAAAAAAAAAAAAAGGGACGTTTTATCCTGATTGACTTTGGCCAACCTAAGACCCAACCCTGAAGGTGAGAGAAAGAAAAACATCTAAAGCACAAAGCCTGAAATGTAGAATGGGTGTTTCCCCAAAGTGTGGGGTACCAAGAGATGAATGGGTACTTTACTAGGGCCCTGGAGCCAGTAATTGCTACAATTTCTTTTCTCGTTTCGGGTTTATGATTTCTATAGAGTTGGTAAGTTCTTCCTCAGTATGTCAATGGACCATTTATCCAGTGGTCAGTCCAACACACCATCTATTACAAGCAAGAATAGAGCAACAAAGTGAGCAGTGAAGGCCGGGTATGGTGGCTCACACCTGTAATCCCAGCACTTTAGGAGGCCGAGGCGGGTGGACCACCTGAGGTCAGGAGTTCGAGACCAGCCTGACTAATATGGTGAAACCCCATCTCTACTAAAAATACATAAATTAGCCGGGCGTGATGGCATGCGCCTATAGTCCCAACTACTCAGGAGGCTGAGACAGGAGAATTGCTTCAACCCAGGAAGCGGAGGTTGCAGTAAGTTGAGATTATGCCACTGCACTCCAGCCTGGGTGACAGAGCAAGACTCTGTCTGAAAATAAATAAATAAGCAGAGAAATTTGGGGTTAACTGCTGCCCCAACAACATTTACTACTGGCAATAAGTAAGCATGACAGAGAGTGAAGACTACCAATGAATTGAGGTTTTAAAAAAGTGAATTATAGTTATCTGAGTCATCTTCACACTATACCTTTGCCTGGAGAACCAAGGTCATTTCCATGGTTACAAAGACTCACTTTTATAAAAGCAACTAAGGGTATATGAACCATCTTAGGATTTAATAATGGCCCATACCAAGCTTTTGTCTTTGTTATGTGTAGACACTAAATGTGTGAAACACACCTCAATAATTACTATTATTCTTAAAAAGTATTTTGCTCTATGACTATTTAGTGCTTCCCCACAATCTTTTTTGTGCTGAAATGTTGGTCACACTGCCAAATAAATTGTTTAAAAATTACATCTAAGTTAAGAATTTTAAAACACCAAGATAACAATTAATTTTACACATTCATAAACTAGTTTTTCCTACTGCAATAAGTTGAGTGGCTGAGTTTTTGTGTCTAAACCTGTCTGGGGAGAATCTATTACCTGAAAGAGGTATGTTTGTCTGAAAGCCAAAGGCACTCCCTTTTTAATGTGCCATCAGAAATTTTTCTGGGAGGACTATTTTTCCCTACCTTTATGTGTGCATGTGTGTGTGTGTGTGTGTGTGTTTTGTGTGTGTGTGTCTGTGTGTGTGTATAGTAGGAGGTACACAGGGAAGAAAGGAATTGTGAGTCTATATCTACGTTTTTATAGTTTCAGGAACTGCACGAAGAACAATAGAAACTGCATCCAGATAATGGATTTATGGATTAAAAGTATCTTATTTTTGTTGTTTGTATCATTTAGAGTTTTAATACTCTAAAAGTTTGTGGTAAAGGGGGCTTTGGTGAGTAAATGTGGCTAAGCTCAGAATTTCAGTAGAACACTATCATTACAAAAAGCCTTCACTGGTACCACTGGAAGAAATTGTATCCCACATTTTCTCAGGTTACTTAAGTGACATTAGAGCAAGGGAACATGAGTGTTCTATATACAGACTGAGGTGTATCTCATAAACATGACTGCCATTGGTTAGGCCTGACCCCTGGCCTTTCTGGTTCTGAAATTGGCAGACTTTGCTTGGTTGACATGGCTCTTTGTACCTGTTATAACCGAGTGTGATTATCCATTTGCACAGCTAAGACTGTGTCTCAACCTGTTGGACAGAATTTTATTTCTTGGAAACAGCTCTGCTTGCCTTACAAACCACTCCCTCTTTATTGCATATATAGCACAGCTTCTTACAATTGCCAGAAAGATCCCTGTGGTGACCTCACACTGGGAGATATAACACACTTTGCTAAATGCACATTAATAAACATTTTATGAGAGCAGAGGTATAATGCTCCTAGAAAATTATATCTGTGTCAACTTTTGACACTTAGAGAAACCCAGAAAAATGACACTCTATTTCATTCAAAAAGAAAGTACATGTTCACTATTCCCTCTCTCCTCATAGTGGACCATATTGAGAAGCCAAATCTGCAGGTATTACCCTGAATTCTCTCTTTTTCCTTTATGTGGCATAAAAAGCAACTGGGACCTGGCCGTGTCTGCCTTTCCAGCCTCATGTCAACCAAGCCCTCTTCTAGCACCACCCTCCAGCAACACGTAACTATTGCTCATCACAGCATGCATTGCTCATGCTGTCCCTTCAGGCTGAAATTTCCACTCTCCTCAGCTCCATTTCAGCCCTTCGCATGGTTAACTCCCGTTCCTGAAATAATGAATGACTGGGAGAGCCCCTTTCCAATCAGGGCAAGAATGTCCATTGGACCCAACTACTCCTATAAAAGATGAACATCTCTTTTGTGAGAACACAGTGTTTTCCCCAAAGATAGTGTCAAAATCTTAACCACTTTTGTGCTTTCTAATATCTTTCACACTTACTATTTCCAGGATGTCATTGCTGATGTCTATACATATTTGTTGGCTGGGAATCTCCTCTGTCTGATTCTAATTCCCACATACAGCCATCTGGCCATGCTACTTTCAACAGTCTTTCGTGTCTCTTCTCTTTTGATTATTCCCCAACCCACTCCACTTCCAAGTTGTTCTAATTATAAAGACAAAAATCATATTAACTTTCTTACATTAAATTATATCACTTCACAACTGATAGGAATTCATGATATACCAGTAAAATGAAGACTGTCAAGCCACTTTAAAGTTAATTTATATGCTTCCCTGGGACTCTTGAGCACTTGCACTGTTTATCTCCAATAATTCCTCACAGCTGTGTGTCTAAATCCAAGGAACACTTGATATTCAACAAACTCTGTATGTATTTAAATGTCTACTCCTTTAAACACAGAGTTTAAAAATAAAACAAACACAATAATTAGTTTGGAAAATAGAAGGAAATAAACAAATTTAACACATAGAGTTAAGTTCAATTAACTCAATTTTGATATGATTAAACCACCATAATGCTTCGTAAGTAAATAAACAAATACTCAGAGAACAAGTATCTGCACAGGTGACACAGTCCTTCCTCTTTTAAAAAAAAATACAGATTGGCAGAAACCATTTTATTTGCCTGGTAAGACTTTAGGCTCTTGTGCATATTGGTGGTATGGATTTTCATAAATGTGTTGAGAATGTTCAATTATACATGTTTTTATTTAATGGCTACTATATTCCAGGCCCTCAATAGTGAGGGTGGGACATCAAAGAATTCACCGGCCAGTAGAGGAGATGGACACATGCAAGAAAGTGTAATACAGATGGCACCTGCAATACTATATATATTTTGTATAAACCATATGTCAATTGCCTTATATAGGCAAGTACAAGGGTCACGAAAATACAGGGGAAGAAAAAACTTAATGCTACCTCGGGTAGATAGAGGAGATTTCTGGAAAGATACTGATTTCACAATTAACATTTGTACTGGCTTTGAGGGTTGAGTCACAGTTCGCCAGAAGTGGAACAAGGATATTCCCAGCAGAGGAAGCAGTCACCTAAGAGATCCAGGAAGGAAGTGCTGGAATGGTGAGTGGGTGGTGGGAATGGAATGTAGAGTGTGGAGGGGCACTAGTCATGGCAGGGCTGAAGCTGTAAATGTCGAGTAGAGCATAATCATGAAGTGCCAGTAGACCAGGCTGCAAAGTATTTGGACCTGCAGGTTGTCAGAGAATTATCAAAAGAGGAACCATGTCTCCTATTTTAGAGATTCTTGGTGCTAGACCTCTGCTGACGGAAAAGATACTATTCTTCATTTTAGCATTTTCTCATTTTCATTTTTCAGCAACTAGTTTGTATGTTGAGCCCCTCCAAAATGTCTACATTTTTTTGTAGAATGCTTCTTTTATCCACCTGGTTTGCTTGAGAGGACTTAGGGAAGCTCATTTCTTTGGCTCAAGTCAGACACAGTCTAAGTCTCCTAACATGATATGACTGCATTACCCAAAAAGGCATTTCCTTGAAAAATGCTTTATAGCCATTTATGTCCAAGAAGAAGTTTCTGAGATATATTCTTGACAGCAAATTCCGTAAAAGTGAGAGGGAGAGATTGTCTAGGAACCCAAGGCGCCTTTTTGATAAATGAGAAAAAATCTCTGTAGTTCAGCACTTTGAGTGGATCTTCTTTTTTGTGGGCCTTTCAGGCTTCTTGGCACTGCTGGATTCTTCCCATTGAAACTAGACACTTAGCAGGGAATAGAAGCCCCAGTCGTCCAGTCATCTCTTCCTTCCTTATTAACAGAGCAAGAAGAATTGCTCTGTTGCTCTACTTACTTAGAAAGTCAGAAAATATTAAAATGTCATCTCTGTATTTGTCACAGGCATTATATCAATGCCTTGTCAACAGCTATTCCAAAATCAATGTGTCATTTTGCCTTTGTTAGAACTGAAACACTTGATTTATTAATTCTATTTCAGCTGTGAGTTTATTTCACTGTCACTAATAGGATGAATGATTCAGACACTGCAGTTGTTTTCATCTTTTCACATTGGGAGTAAGAATGACAATACATGCTAATTCTAACACAATGAACATTTAAATGTGCAGGAAATTACAGGGTGACTGAGTACTTTAAAAAGAGTTCATTTCCACCACATATAATAAAAACTCAGAACATTTCTCTAATTTTATTACAAATTCTTCAATAAAAATATTTTTATCAAATCCGGTCAATACACAGGGTGCATGTTTATTTATTCCAGTTATTTTAGAAATTTTATAATCCTATTGTAATTGTTTTGAGACAGGGCACTGTTGCTTACATTGTGTCCTATTGATATTAAGACTTATCTACGTTTTGTAGTTTTATTATAAAGGATGTAATATTATCCACCCTATGGTAAAAATGACCTATTTTAACAGGGCTCCAAATAAATTCTTGCTGATAAATGAAAGAAGATAATATAGCCACAGAATATTAACCTGACAGAGATGAAAGTACAGAATCAATGTTTGTTAGAAGTCAACTAAGTGTCTACCCTTGTGCTAAACGCTTTAAAAATTATATCTCATTTTATTTTTGGCAACATTGTAAGACTGAATAGTATCCTCATTTGCTATTTAAGAAAGTGAATGTCAGAATAATTTAAAAATTTACTCAACGTTACACATTTAAGCAGTATATCTGCCTCTGTAGTTACTTTATCTTTGTAGAAACTTCATATATGAAAAAGAAGTAATCAAGGATGAAAATGTGTAAAAAAAAGAAAATAGCAACAAGGCCTCACTTGTTGTCAGGCAGAGGGAAGGGTGGTAAGGAAATAGAAAAAGTGTCTTGAAAGGTAGGCTTACCAAATATATAATTTAGAATGTTAAGGGGTCCTTGAAAATTGTAGAATCCACAAGTCCAACAACAGTTGGGTCTGACAGAAGTTAAGTGATTTACCAAAAATAAAGAAACTGAGAAGTGGCAAGATAAGAAACAAAGACCACAAGGCACCTAGGGTGGATTCACAAGCTTTGATTAAGCACTTACTGCATGCAAAGCAGTGTGCTAGGCTGCAGAGACATAAAAACATATAATACACCCGAGGAGATTTGGGCCTTCTCTTGGGCTGGGAGCTGCCCTGTGCTATTCCTATATCACCTGCCTGCCAATACAGAGCCACACATTTGATGAAATTGAGACCTTTTAATCTCAAAACAGCTGACTTCTTAGAGTTGCCAGTCCCAGAGCATTAACCATTTATACACTACTGTATTTAAATGTTTACTAATAAAAACATTTCAATAGCTTTCTAAAGCTTGTAATTTTATTCAGAATATTGACCCTGAATTTATCTTGTTCATTTGTTTCTTTGGCTAGCATCTGTCTTCAAAATAGGTCTCTTTTTTTTTTTTTTTTTTTTGAGATGGAGTCCTGCTTTGTCACCCAGTCTGGAGTGCAATGGTGTGATCTCAGCTCACTGCAACCCCCACCTCCCAGGTTCAATTCCCCTGCCTCAGCCCCCTGAGTAGCTGGGATTACAGGCACGTGCCACCACGCCTGGCTAAATTTTTACTTATTTATTTGTTTATTTGTTTGTTTGTTTATTTCGTATTTTTAGATGGGGTTTCACCATGCTGGCCAGCCTGGTCTAGAACTCCTGACCTCAGGTGATCTGCCGACCTTGGCCTCGCAAAGTGCTGGGATAACAGGCATGAGCCACCATGCCCAGCCCAAAATAGGTTTTTATTTCAGTGAGCCACACATCTCTAGTGTGTTTGTGCACATCCAATATACTGTCCTCTGGTGAGTACATTCAAAGATCAGCTAATAAGATATTAGTTACCTTCTCATAACAAATCCTAGAACAAACTATCCAATAATACACTTTCAAAGCTGGAGTGAACCTTAGGAAGCATTATAATATCATCACTGCTGTCATTATCTCCTTAAGGAACTTTACAGTGGGGATGGTTATTTTAATTTTTAACTGCCTTCCTTACAGTTTAGACTTTGACCGGAGTAAGAAAGTAGAAATAATCCGCAGGAAGGAATGAGACCACTGAGATTCAGCTGCTTATTCTAAGTCAGAAAACTGCTTAAGACAAATGGTGGACTGGAATCCAGGTGCCCTCTCTCTATTTCACTACTATCTGCTCTCTACCAAGCTGCCCCTTCTTTCTGGTCCCACCATGATGCCCCTGCCATATGAGCCTTCTCTCTGCTAGCCCCTCAGTGTACCTTTAAAAATTAAACTAAGGCCGGGCGCGGTGGCTCAAGCCTGTAATCTCAGCACTTTGGGAGGCCGAGAGGGGCGGATCACGAGGTCAGGAGATCGAGACCATCCTGGCTAACCCGGTGAAATCCCGTCTCTACTAAAAAATACTAAAAACTAGCCGGGCAAGGTGGCGGGCGCCTGTAGTCCCAGCTACTCGGGTGGCTGAGGCAGGAGAATGACGTAAACCCAGCAGGCGGAGCTTGCAGTGAGCTGAGATCGCGCCACTGCACTCCAGCCTGGGCAACAGAGCGAGACTCCACTTCAAAAATAAAAATAAAAATAAAAATAAAAAAAATTAAACTATATTGTCAATGATAAAACCACTGCAAAATTGTCTTTCATGCCTTGAGATGGTGCTTAAATCTGTTTAATTCTTCATAGGGTTTTTTTAATGGGTATTCTGTTTCAAAAGTAATTATCAAGTTGAATAGAATATTGTTATTTCCAAAGCTATCCTAAAACTTATTTCTGCTGTTCAAATAATAAAATTATTTTAACTTAATTTTAACCACCTTTTGATCTTTAAAGAGATTAGAAGTACAGGGACTCAAAAGACATTTAAGAGAGGAGCTATTTGTATTCTAAAAATCTATATATGCATACTTTAATATGATTGATAATCTATTGATTTGTTTAAGGACATGAGTACCTCAGTGTGAAATATTTAATTTTAGTACTTAGTAATAATTCCTAAATACTTTATCTCTCAGGTTTCTCCTATGTAAAACCATCTCTTAGGGTTTTTGTTTTTGCTTTTGTTTTTGTTTTGAAG
Organism: Papio anubis; assembly: GCF_008728515.1. Classification (NCBI taxonomy): domain Eukaryota; kingdom Metazoa; phylum Chordata; class Mammalia; order Primates; family Cercopithecidae; genus Papio; species Papio anubis. The sequence goes on from NW_022169170.1 coordinate 30,206, forward strand.
TTTAACAAAAACAAGGTTTTTGAGTACCTGGACTCCTTCATGGTACAGTGTAGAAAATGAATAAACAATAGTTTCCTGCCATCCATTAATCCCATCATCAGCAAAACTTTATTCTAAAATTCAAAGAAATTTTTAATAAGCACATTTGCTGTAATGTTCAAGATACTTTGGTAAAAGCAAATTATAAAATACACACTTGTATGTTATTAGCTGCATTTAATTATGAATGCTGCTAAGAAGCCTATGATTTTAGTTCTATTCAAGGATCAAAAGTGCTGTACATAAATTTAAGTGGATAGTTTTATGGGTTGTTGGATTTTCCTTTCCATTGTCACTTCTTTACAATAGTGTTAATTAATAAAAAGAGATATGTTTTTTATGCATTCTCCAGCATTTACTATACTCATCTGTTTATAAAAAGTTTCCCTTTTCCATGTTCTTTTTTTAATAATTATAGAAGTTTGTGCAAATCTTAATTGTCTAAATGACTTTATGAATATCTGTTTAGTCACATAATTCTTCATGAAACTTTGTATCATCTATTACAGATACCAGATAATTCCAAGGCATCAGATTTGTAAATAATTATCAATAAAAATTGTGAAAACATTTCCCAAGCTTTCCATTCTAGCATTTAGAAGATCAACCAGAAGATAAAAAGTTAGAAAGTCAGAACATAATGTACAACTGTCTTTACTTTTCAAATGGAACTTTAAAAACTCCAGAAAAGCCTACATGGCATAAATCATTTTTGAACCAGATTATTTTCCTGTTTTATTTTTCCTCTCACTGTATCAGCCCATCAAGGATGTTTGAAGTATTTTTAAACCCAAACTCTGCAATTGAGTGAGTGAGCAAATTATTGGCAAAAAGAGCTGCCTGTGCATGCCATTGTGCAGTTCAGCTCATTCATTCATGCTATCCCCAAAATGTTGACTCTTACGAAAAAGGAAATAAAATAGTGCTAAAGGTTAACTTTATATACACAATATAAAGCCTTAAATCTTAATCCAGGTAAATGTGTGTGCCTGTTCTAGAGAGGATGACCGTATGTCCAGATTTGTACCTGTTGTCCCAGAGTAATTATGATTAGTGGCCTTTTCGTCTTCCAAATTGTCCCAGGTTTAATGATAAATGTAAAAGTCACCTTAATTTTTGGTAATGAGTCTAATTACAAATAGCATGTATATTAATTTGTATAAAGATATGAACTTTTGACTGAGTATGGTGGCTCATACCTATAATCCCACCACTTTGGGAGGCTAAGGTGGGAGGATCACTTGAGCCCAGGAGTTCGAGACAAGCCTGGGAAACATAGGGAGACCTCATCTCTACAGGAAACTTACAAATTAGCTGGATGTGGTGGAATAGACTAGTAGTCCCAGCTATTGGGAGGCTGAGGCCGGAGGATGACTTGAGTCCAGGAATTTGAGGCTGCAGTGAGCTATGATTGTACCACTGCACTCCAGCATTGGTTAAAGTGAGACTCTGTCCCCTCCAAAAAGAAAAGAAAAGAAATGAAGTTTTCTATTCCAAGAGAATAATGACCGGAAGTGAGAGTATGTCATAGTTGTATTCAAAATAAGGTTGATGAATGAATTTTTATTTTATTTTTATCTACAACTGAATAATAATTCTAAAATTTATTGAAGTTGAACATTCCTTTTTACATAAACCATATATTCTCTGGTGTCCTTGATAATTTTTCAGTGTAAAACATTTAATAAAAGCAAAACAAGGGGAATATCAAAATTATCTGTAATCCCACTTTCTAGAGAGGGTAGTTTGCCATGTTTCTGTATAACTAGATACATATCTTTTTGGCAAAATTGGGATTGTACTATTTATACAGTTTTGCATTTTGCTTTTTTCATTTGTTGTCATATCATGACTATTTCACTGATTAATTATCCTCCAGAATATAATGTTCATTGCTGACACATAATGTTCCAGAGTAGGTACATGTTGCTGCTTATGTAGCCATTGTCTTAATATTGCACATTTACAGTTGTGCCAATGCTTTCCTATTATGTAACTAAATTTATCTGCACTTGCCTGTACAAAACATTAATTAAATATTTACCTAAATTTATCTGACTGAAAAGTAAGACAAAGTATGCAATATACTTTTTTTTTTTTTT
>NW_022169171.1:0-1081 GCF_008728515.1 Papio anubis
GGACAGAATACACGGAGATAACAGGCAACTCCAACACCACCCCACTTCCTACAGCTCTCTAGTGGTGGTGCTACCCCCACAATACCTGCAATAACCTCCAGAAGACCTGCCCTGGGATGTCATATCACTTCTGATTCTCTTGAGAAGGGGGCAGTTTCAGAGGCTTCCCTTTGGCCTTCAGCCCAATAAGAGTCCTTACTCCACAGGCGAGGGATCCAGTGTGGGGGTGACTCCAGCTGCCAGTGCATCAAGACCAATTATGCACTCAGGAAATAAGGAAATAAACAGGGCTGGGACTACGGGATTATGAGCTATAATGTGTCCCGGCCTCTGGAAGCCCCTCTATGATGGGACATGATGGTGCTGTGGGAATCTGGGCATCAATGTCAGCTCACATCGAATGTCAATCCTCCCCCAAATTCTGCCTATTTCCCTTGCCCAGTGTACAGTCTCCTGAGTAAATGGCTGTAGGTTCCTTTGCAGAAGAGCTCAGGGAATTGAGCCAGCATACACTTCCATGCTGTTCCAGGGTCTTCCTCCTACGGATATGGACTCCTCCTCTGTCACTGGGATCTGAATCTGAAAGTTGGCTGAGGTCTGGGTATTGAGAATGGATTATGATTTTGTATTGTGTCAACCACGCTCAGCCTCCTGCTCCTCAACTCTTGCTTTCCTTCCATAGATATCAAGCAGTGCCCTTGCTGGCTGCCTTCTGTTCTGAACCTGAGACACTGCCCTCTATTAACCTTCCCCATATCCCTGCAGGTCAAGCACAGCCTTGGCTGCTCTGTTGGGGTTGTCATGGTAACTGTGCCCTCTGACTTTTGCAGGTCACTGCCACCACTTGATCTCTATCTTTTCAGGGCCACATCCTCAAACAGATAGTAACTAGCCCAACTCTGGGACCACGTTTCCTATCATCATCCCCATCCTACAGAGGACAGAACCCCGACACTTCTTAGTGATGAAGGTCTCTCTCACCAGCACGTTCATGATGGCTCTGGTACAAGGTGTGTCCTCTGGGCCTTCTGGTGGGACATGACCCTGATGGGCCTCTGGCCTCACATAACGTCTCCATCCA
>NW_022169172.1:0-1081 GCF_008728515.1 Papio anubis
TTGTCTCAAGGTTTCTGATTTAACTTGCTTATTAGAATCGTAATACTATTAAATCTAATTATAAACTTAAAAAAAAAAATACAAAAATTAGCCAGGTGTGGTGGCAGGCGCCTGTATCCCAGCTGCTTGGGAGGCTGAGGCTAGAGAACTGCTTGAACCTGGGCAGCCGAGGTTGCAGTGAGCCGAGATCACGCCACTTCACTCCAGCCTGGGCTGAAGAGTGAAACTCCGTCTCCAACAAACAAAAACCCAACACAGTTATGACTTTGGAGAAAGGGGTTGGTCTTCGGCAGTGTGCTTGTCCCAGATCCACCCAGCATGTGTGGGTTGGGGAAACTGAGGCACAAATGGAGCAGACCCTTCAGCCATTCTTGCCCCTCCCCCTTTAGAAAAGACAGCCCTTTCACTTCTTCATTTAGTTAGGGGCTTAGGGTGGGAGTTTTTCTTTGCTTCTTAACAACATCTTGGGTCTTCTGAATTCCCAGGCAGCAAAGTGGTGGACGAGGAGGAAGCAGGTCAGTACTGCCTGGGTTGGAGTTGACTCTGCTCATCGAATGAGGCCAGAGACGGGCCGAGACCGTCGCTGCATGTCTGGGGAGGTGTCGTCAGATGTCTGGGTTTTCACTCCCCCGGTTGTTCATTGGTTCACTTAGCACACATTTACTGGGTACTTCCTGTGTGTCTGGCTTTGAGGCTGGCACTGGGGGATACGGCCTGAGTCCCCAGATCCCTTTATTGTTGCTGGTGACCTTGGCTAAGCTTTACTCTTTCATGTGTCACGTTACCATGGCCAGCACGCCTTGAGGGGACCGTGCTTATCAAGTGCCTGGCACACAGTGGATAGACAATAAATGGCAACAGTTTGATTGTGAGCTGCCACCCATGCATCCTGGGGCACAGTCAAGACACACATGGGGCCGGGCGCGGTGGCTCAAGCCTGTAATCCCAGCACTTTGGGAGGCCGAGGCGGGCGGATCACGAGGTCAGGAGATCGAGACCATCCTGGCTAACATGGTGAAACCCCGTCTCTACTAAAAATACAAAAAACTAGCCGGGCGTGGTGGCGGGCGCCTGTAGTCCC
>NW_022169173.1:0-1081 GCF_008728515.1 Papio anubis
AAAAAAAAAAAAGGGCTGGGCGCGGTGGCTCACGCCTGTAATCCCAGCACTTTGGGAGGCTGAGGCGGGTGGACCACGAGGACAGGAGATCGAGACCATCCTGCCTAACACGGTGAAACCCCGTCTCCACTAAAGAATACAAAAAACTAGCCGGGCGAGGTGGCGGGCGCCTGTAGCCCCAGCTACTCAGAGGCTGAGGCAGGAGAATGGCGTGAACCCGGGAGGCGGAGCTTGCAGTGAGCGGAGATCGTGCCACTGCACTCCAGCCTGGGAGACAGAGCGAGACTCCGTCTCAAAAACAACAACAGAAAGGTAGTTGTATTAGGATCCCATTTTATAGATGGGAAAATTGAGGCATAGAGCAGTTAGATTTGAACCGCTACCCGCCCCCGAGTCCCCCGCCATGTGCTATCATCTCTGGCTCTGGACCTGTGGGTTTGTCAACTTGTGTTCTTGGCATGACCAGGTGCACGAACATCACACATACCAGGAGCTTGCGCAGGTCTGGGGTGGGGGCCACAGCCTCCGGAACCTGAGCCTGTAGGTCAGCGCGTGCGCCAGTCCCGGGGGCCAGAGGAGGGAGCGCGTAGGTAGAGGCGGCAGGTCCAAACTCCACGCCTTGTTCCCTCTCCGGGAGCCGGCTTCCCTCCCGCCTGCCTCGGCCTGGACCCGGCCCAGCTGCTGACCTCGGGAACTCGAGTACCTCCAGGGACGCAGACAATCAATTAGAATTGGCAGCGCCTGCCTAAGTAAAAGGCCTGCTTTAATGAGGAGGCCGTGGCGCTGCTGTGGGCGCAGGCGCTGGGCTGAGCCCGGAGGGGGCTGGAGCTGAGGGGTCACGTGGCCACCAGGGGCCACCTGCCTATCACAATTATGAGTCCCCGTGTGTGCGCTCATTCTGTTTATCATTAGGCCAGGGCTATTTACAGCTCGGGGGAGAGCAGCCCCTAAGTCATGCAAGCCGCAGACATTTATTGAGCACCAACTGTGTGACAGGTCTTGTGCTGGGTTGGAGGAAACAGTAGGGGCAAGATGCCCTCCAGTGGGGGCCAGAGGAGGCATCAGGGTGGGCTTCCTGGAG
>NW_022169174.1:0-1081 GCF_008728515.1 Papio anubis
CTTGTAAATTTCTTTGAGTTCTTTGTAGGTTCTGGATATTAGCCCTTTGTCAGATGAGTAGATTGCAAAAATTTTCTCCCATTCTGTAGGTTGCCTGTTCACTCTGATGGTAGTTTCTTTTGCAGTGCAGAAGGTCTTTAGTTTAATGAGATCCCATTTGTCAATTTTGGCTTTTGCTGCTGTTGCTTTTGGTGTTTTAGACATGAAGTCTTTGCCCATGCCTATGTCCTGAATGGTACTACCTAGGTGTTCCTCTAGGGTTTTTATGGTATTAGGTCTAACATTATCCCTGGGATGCAAGGCTGGTTCAACATTTGCAAATCTATAAACATAATCCAGCATATAAACAGAACCAAAGACAAGAACCACACGATTATCTCAATAGATGCAGAAAAGGCTTTTGACAAAATTCAACAGCCCTTCATGCTAAAAACGCTCAATAAATTCGGTGTTGACGGAACGTACCTCAAAATAATAAGAGCTGTTTTTGACAAACCCACAGCCAATATCATACTGAATGGGCAAAAACTGGAAAAATTCCCTTTGAAAACTGGCACAAGACAGGGATGCCCTCTCTCTCCACTCCTATTCAACATAGTGTTGGAAGTTCTGGCTAGGGCAATCAGGCAAGAGAAAGAAATCAAGGGCATTCAGTTAGGAAAAGAAGAAGTCAAATTGTCCCTCTTTGCAGATGACATGATTGTATATTTAGAAAACCCCATTGTCTCAGCCCAAAATCTCCTTAAGCTGATAAGCAACTTCAGCAAAGTCTCAGGATACAAAATTAATGTGCAAAAATCACAAGCATTCTTATACACCAGTAATAGACAAACAGAGAGCCAAATCAGGAATGAACTTCCATTCACAACTGCTTCAAAGAGAATAAAATACCTAGGAATCCAACTTACAAGGGATGTAAGGAGAACTACAAACCACTGCTCAGTGAAATAAAAGAGCATACAAACAAATGGAGGGACATACCATGCTCATGGATAGGAAGAATCAATATCGTGAAAATGGCCATACTGCCCAAGGTAATTTATAGATTCAATGCCATCCCCATCAAGCTACCAATGACTTT
>NW_022169175.1:0-1081 GCF_008728515.1 Papio anubis
CCTGAGCTCTTCTGCAAAGGAACCTACAGCCATTTACTCAGGAGACTGTACACTGGGCAAGGCAAATAGGCAGAATTTGGGGGAGGATTGACATTGGATGTGAGCTGACATTGATGCCCAGATTCCCACAGCACCATCGTGTCCCATCACAGAGGGGCTTCCAGAGGCCGGGACACATTATAACTCATAATCCCGTAGTCCCAGTCCTGTTTATTTCCTTATTTCCTGAGAGCATAATTGATCTTGATGCACTGGCAGCTGGAGTCACCCCCACACTGGGTCCCTCGCCTGTGGAGTAAGGACTCTTATTGGGCTGAAAGCCAAAGGGAAGCCTCTGAAACTGCCCCCTTCTCAACTGAATTGGAAGTGATATGACATCCCAGGGCAGGTCTTGTGGAGGTTATTGCAGATATTGTGGGGGTAGCACCACCAGTAGACAGCTGTAGGAAGTGGGGTGGTGTTGGAGTTGCCTGTTATCTCCGTGTATTCTGTCCTTGCTGAAGCCTGATGGGACCTAAAGAATGAACAGGATTACTTCAGACTTGACCTAGTGGCAGTCTTGATTGCAGCTGCCATGCTGGCCGCATATCACTGCTAGCGGAGGTTAACAAGGCTGCAGGCCAATGGTGGGCAGCCGGGGATTTGCTGAGTGCTTTCCTTTCCAATTAGAAAGTGGATATGGAGTTATTCATATTCATATCATAGTTATTTACAGTTTCCCTGAGAGCTATTAGAACTCTCCTGCTATCTATAACAGAGTCTTCAGAGATTCCGAACATTCTACAGAATATTCAATCTGTTCATTTCATTGGCAACATCATAGATTGGGATGGATGAGAAAGAAGATGGAAAGTATGCTGGAGGCCTTGGTAAAACACATGCACCCCAGAAAGAGGAGGACAAATCTTACAGAACTTCAGGAGTGGCCAATACAGTGAAATTTTATGGGTGTGGTGGCTAGGGGCATGCAGGGATATTTCTTCCGAGTGAAAACAAAACAAAACAGAAAAAAAAAAAAAAAAAACAAAAAAACAAAAAAAACAAAACAAACAAAAAAGAACCTGTTGCATCTTTCATCTTC
>NW_022169176.1:0-1081 GCF_008728515.1 Papio anubis
TTGTAACAATCCCCATAATATTAAATTGGATGTTATCTTACTACCTATTTATGTGACTGTGGACTGGCACATAAACAGGTGATAAATTTTTCTGTAGCTCCACTTTGCAATTTCCTTTACTCGGGTGCCCTTCTACTTCACATTCACACAATAGGAATGTTTCCTTCACAGCCCACATTATCATCCATACGAGGCTGAGCTCCTGGTGCAGTTGCTGACAGCTTTATTCAGCAGCCTATTCTTACCTATCTGGTTTTTCTCATTTTCACAGTTTTCATTTATTTAAGTTTTCTTAAAACTTTATTTCTTTATTGTGTGATTCCTTTATTCCTTTATTGTGTGATTCAGACCCTAAGATGGAAATCTAGTTCTTCTAATTTTCACTGACTTTCCAGATCTAAAGTGAAGCTATTTTAAAAGCTCTATTATTATTCACATTCACAGTATTTGGGTTACACTTTCATTTTAATGCATGAGCTACTTTAGGAAAAACAATAATTTTCTAGAACTATTTTGTATGTGCTCTTTAAAAATATATAATATGTGTCATGTACCATATACAAGATAAATAATATCTATGCTGGTTCATAGGAGTTCAATACAAAGGAGATTTTACCTTCTTCCTTCCTCCTGCCTTTACTGTAGCTCCTGCCACTCCCATCCCTCACCTGCTGTCCTGTTGCAGTCTCTCAATTGGTTTTCCTGTGTCCAGTTTCTTCTACCTCTAATCCAATTCTAACCAGAGTGAGCATGTTAAAATACAATCATGTCACAGGACTGCAGAGGATCCTTCCCCAATTCCATGTTGCTTTGACAAAAGTATCTAGACAACTCCACTTATGTGAGGTCCGGTGTGCCCTGGCACTACTTTATCTCACTTGCTCTGTTTCCTTTCTCATGCTTGATTCCTTCTACATTGAAATTCTTTCAGGTCTTTGTCACAGATATTGATTCCTATGCCTGGGGTCACTTTTCCTCACCTCACATGATTCTCACTTGTCCTTTGTGTGTCAGCTTTTGCATTATGTTCCCTCAGAAAAATTAGCTAGGCATGGTGGCAGGTGCCTGTAATCCCAGCTAC
>NW_022169177.1:0-1081 GCF_008728515.1 Papio anubis
CCCTCTATGGGCTTCCAAATATCACTTTGCCGATTCCACAATAACTCTCTTAGCGAAAGGCTTCTTGAGGGGAAAGCTGTAACTCTGTGAGATAATTTCACAGAACACAAAGAAGTTTCTCAGAAAGCTTTTTCTCTTTGTTAGGGGAGGATATTTCCTTTGGCCCTATAGTCTTCAAAGGGATCCGAAATGTCTGTACTCAGATTCCATAGAAATAAGAGTAGCAAAGACATCCACGAAACACAGATGTAACACTGTGAGATGAATTAACAGAACACAGAGTACTTTCTCAGAAAGCTTTTTCCAGATTGCATCTGAGGATATTTCCTTTATCACCATAGCCCTCTTTGGGCTTCCAAATATCACTTTGCCAATTCCACAAGAAGTGTCTTAGCGAAAGGCTTCTTGAGGGGAAAGCTGGAACTCTGTGAGATGATTTTTCAGAACACAAAGAAGTTTCTCAGAAATCTTCTTTCTCTTTGTTATCGGAGGATATTTCCTTTGACCCCACAGACTTCAAAGAAATCCGAAATATCTGTACTCAGATTCCACAGAAACAAGGCTTGCAAAGAGATCCAAGAAATACAGATGTAACTCTCTGAGTGGAAGTCGCACATCACAGAGTAGTTTCTCAGAAAGCTTCTTTCCAGATTTCATCTGAGGATATTTCCTTTTTCACCGTAGCCCTCTATGGGCTTCGAAATATCACTTTCCCAATTCCACAAGAACTGTCTTAGCGAGCGGCTTCTTGAGGGGAAAGCTGGAACTCTCTGAGATGATTTCACAGAACACAAAGAAGTTTCTCAGAAAGCTTCTTTCTCTTTGTTCTCAGAGGATATTTCCTTTGGCCCTATAGTATTCAAAGGTATCGGAAATGTCTGTACTCAGATTCCACAGAAATAAGGCTTGCAAAGAGATCCAAGAAATACAGATGTAACTCTCTGAGTGGAAGTCGCACATCACCGAGCAATTTCTCAGAAAGCTTCTTTCCAGATTTCATCTGAGGATATTTCCTGTTTCACCATAGCCATCTATGGGCTTCCAAATATCACTTTGCCAAATCCACAAGAACTCTCTTAGC
>NW_022169178.1:0-1081 GCF_008728515.1 Papio anubis
AGAAAGAAAGAAAGAAAGAAAGAAAGAAAGAAAGAAAGAAAGAAAGAGGAAGGGAAAGGGAAGGGAAGGGGAAGGGAAGGGGAAGGGAAAGGAAGGGAAAAGAAAGGAAGGGAAAGTAAGGGAAAAGAAAGGAAAGGAAAGAAAGAAAATAAGGAAGGAGGGAGGGAGAGAGGGAGGGAGGGAGGGAAGGTGGGAAGGAGGGAAGGAAGGAAGGAGAAAAGGAAGGAAAAAAGGAAGGAAGGTAGGTTACCTATTTCACAAAGTTGTGGTGAGTATTAAATGAGATGTGTATAAAATTCTTCTGACAGCACTGGGACACAGCAAATGTTCAATGAGAGAGACTATTAGAATGTTTCCATTTTTATGAAGATGAAATTGGTGATGATTATGAGGTTTGTTATAAAGCTTATGTATGTAGCAAGTATGTTCTAACTTCCTCCACTATCAATATAAGCAAAAAAAAAAAACAAAAAAAAAAAAAAAAAAAAAACCCAACCGAATAAATGGCTCAGGTTCCAGTAGTCAGCTGGAGAAGGGGGAGTAGAAATGGGAGAAATTGGTGGTGTGGAAACAAATAATAATTCCTCCTCACCAGTCATCAATCTAAGAAAGGAAGGCCCAGAAAAGAACACTAAGGTCCAGCTCTGTGACTTTTTCTATTCCATTACCATAGAAACAGAATCTCCCTTAAGGGTCTCTGCTTTTGGTCTTTCAGATCCCAAATACACTATTCTCTGTTTCTTGCCAAGGCCCAAAATGAAGACTCCGAGATTTTTCCTAAAAAAATACAGCACAGTGAGCTTCCCAGGAGGCAGGATCTCCCCAGGGGGAAGTGGTTTACCTTCCAGTAAGACCAACAATCAGCTGATCAGTAACATCCAGTGTCCAACAAAGACAAGAGGTGAAGTCTGAAAGAGTTAAGGGAAGAAAATACATTTTTTAAAAAAATTTATTTATTATTATTATACTTTAAGTTGTAGGGTACATGTGCATAACGTGCAGGTTTGTTACATATGTATACTTGTGCCATGTTGGTGTGCTGCACCCATCAACTCGTCATTTACATCAGGTATAACTCCCA
>NW_022169179.1:0-1080 GCF_008728515.1 Papio anubis
CTCCTGACCTCAGGTGATCCACCTACCTCCGCCTCCCAAAGTGCTGGAATTGCAGGCGTGAGCCACTGCACCCAGCCAACAATTTTTTTTTCATTTTAACAATTTTTAAGTATACAGGTCAAAGGAATTAAGTACATTCACACTGTTTTACAAGCATCCTCCGCATTTATAGGGAGTGTTTTTGCAAAACTCAAACTTTGTACCTATTAAACACCGCACTTACTTTCCTGTAGCCCTGGGAACCAGTCTTTTACTTTGTATTTCTGTCAACTACTCTAAGTACCATGTATGAGTGGAGTCATACAGTATAGTGAAGAAATCATGAGGAAGTATAATACACACTATATAACAAGTTTATTCATTTGAACATGATCACTAACAGCGATCATTGGTACATGGTGATTATAGAGGAAGATAGATTAAGAAAAAAATTATTGGGCCGGGCGCGGTGGCTCACGTCTGTAATCCCAGCGCTTTGGGAGGCTGAGGCGGGCGGATCACGAGGTCAGGAGATTGAGACCATCCTGGCTAACACAGTGAAACCCCGTCTCTACTAAAAAATACAAAAAAAATAGCCGGGCGTGGCGGCGGGCGCCTGTAGTCCCAGCTACTCCTTAGGCTGAGGCAGGAGAATGGCGTGAACCCGGGAGGTGGAGCTTGCAGTGAGCCGAGATCGCGCCACTGCACTCCAGCATGGGCGACAGAGCGAGACTCCGTCTCAAAAAAAAAAAAAAAAAAGAAAAAAAAGAAAAAAATGATTGGATGAACACATTAAATTTATTAAAATGATGCCCAAATACTACAGCAGTGAGTCCCCTCCTCCAGTCACAGGGCTGGTCATGGTGGAGCTGAGAGCCCAGTGCAGCTGTCTGACTCCCAGAGCCCATGCTCAGCCCAAACTTCACTGAGCCCTGAGGCCTTCTGCCCCTGCCACCTGGGCACTCAGTGGACCTGAGATTCTTCATGGCCTGGTCTTCTTGGCCTTGAGGGCGTGGCTGGCCTCCTAAGATGGGGGCTCAGTGGCAGGATAGGCTGTAGCTGTAGGACAGAGCAGCAGCTGTGAGGCTCCAGGAGCCACAC
>NW_022169180.1:0-32279 GCF_008728515.1 Papio anubis
GATATTTGGAAGCCCATAGAGGGCTATGGTGAAAAAGAAAATATCCTCAGAGAAAAAGTGGAAAGAAGCTTTTTGAGAAACTGCTTTGTGATGTGTGACTTCCACTCACAGAGTTACAGCTGTATTTCGTGGAGCTGTTTGCTAGCCTTATTTCTGTGGAATCTGAGAACTGATATTTCGGATCCCCTTGAAGACTATTGGGCCAAAGGAAATATCCTCCGAAAACAAAGACAAAGAAAACTTCGGAAAAACTTCTTTGTGTTCTGTGAAATCATCTCACAGAGTTACAGCTTTCCCCTCAAGCAGCCTTACGCTAAGACCGTTCTTGTGGAATTTGCAAAGTGATATTTGGAAGCCCATGCAGGGCCATGGTGAAAAAGGAAATATCCTCAGACGAAAACTGGAAAGAAGCTTTCTTAGAAATAGCTAAGTGTTCTGTTAATTCGTCTCACAGAGTTACAGCTTTCCCCTCAAGAAGCCGTTCTCTAAGCCTGTTCTTGTGGAATTTCCCAAGTGATATTTGGAAATCCCATAGAGGATTATGGTGAAAAAGAAAATATCCTCAGAGAAAAACTGGAAAGAAGCTTTCTGAGAAACTGCTTTGTGATGTGTGACTTCCACTCACAGGGTTACAGGTATATTTCGTGGAGCTGTTTGCCAGCCTTCTTTCTGTGGAATCTGAGAACTGATATTTCGGATCCCATTGAAAACTCTAGGGCCAAAGGAAATATCCTCCGATGGAAAAGTCAAAGAAGCTTTCTGTGCAACTTCTTTGTGTTCTGTGAAATCATCTCACAGAATTACAGCTTTCCCCTCAGAAAGCCTTTGGCTAAGACTGTTCTTGTGGAACTTGCAAGGTTATATTTGGAAAGACATGGAGGGCTATGGTGAAAAAGGAAACATCCTCAGAAAAACTGGAAAGACACTTTCTGAGAAACTGCTTAGTGTTCTGTTAATTCATCTCACGGAATTACAGCTTTTCCCTCAAAAGGCAGTTCACTAAGCCTGTTCTTGTGGAACTTGCAAAGTGATATTTGGAAGCCCTTAGAGGTGTATGGTGGAAAAGAAAATATCCTGTGAGAAAAACTGGAAAGAAGATTTCTGAGAAACTGCTTTGTGATGTGTGACTTCCACTCACAGAGTTACAGCTGTATTTCGTGGATCTGTTTGCTAGCATTTTTTCTGTGGAATCTGAGAACTGATATTTCGGATCCCTTTGAAGAGTATAGGTCCAAAAGAAATATCCTCTGATAACAATGAGAAAGAAGCTTTCTGACAAACTTCTTTGTGTTCTGTGAAATCATCTCACAGAGTTACAGTTTACCCCTCAAGACGTCTTTCGCTAAGACTGTTCTTGTGGAATTTGCAAAGTGATATTCGGAAGCCCATGCAGGGCTATGCTGAAAAAGGAAATATCATCAGATGAAAACTGGAAAGAAGCTTTCGAGAAACTGCTTAGTGTTCTCCTAATTCATCTAAAAGAGTTGCAGTTTTCCCGACAATGAGCCGTTCCCTAAGCCTGTTCTTGTGGAATTTGAAAAGTGATATTTGGATGCCCCTAGAAGGCAAGGGTGAAAAAGAAAATATCCTCAGAGAAAAACTGGAAAGAAGCTTTTTGAGAAACTGCTTTGTGATGTTTGACTTCCACTCATAGAGTTACAGCAGTATTTTTCGGAGCTGTTTGCTAGCTTTATTTCTGTGGAATCTGAGAACGGATATTTCGGATCCCCTTGAAGACTATAGGGCCAAAGGGAATATCCTCCGATAAAAAAAAGAAAAAAGCTTTATGAGAAACTTCTTTGTGTTCTGTGAAATCAGCTCAGCGAGTTACAGCTCACCCCTCAAGGAGCCTTTCCCTAATTGTATTCTTGTAGAATTTGCAAAGTGATATTTGGAAGCCCATGGAGGGTATGGCGAAAAAGGAAATATTCTCAGATGAAAACTGGAAAGAAGGTTTCTGAGAAAGTGCTTAGTGTTCTGATAATTCATCTCACAGAGTTACAGCTTTCCCCTCATGAAGCCCTTCGCTAGGCCTGTTCTTCTGGAATTTGCAAAGTGATATTTGGAAGCCCCTAGAGGGCTATGGGGAAAAGGAAAATATCCTCAGTGAAAAACTGCAAAGAAGTTTTGTGAGAAACTGCTTTGTGATGTGTGACTTCCACTCACAGATTTACAGCTGTATTTCGTGGACCTGTTTGCTAGCCTTATTTCTGTGGAATCTGAGAATTGATATTTCGGATCCCTTTGAAGACTACAGGGACAAAGGAAATATATTCCGATAACAAGGAGAAAGAAGCTTCCTGAGAAACTTCTTTGTGTTCTGTGAAATCATCTCACAGTGTTGCAGCTTACCCCTCAAGAAGCCTTTCGCTAAGACTGTTCTTGTTGAATTTTCAAACTGATATTTGGAAGCCCTTTGAGCGCTATGGTGAAAAACGAAATATCCTCAGATGAAAACTGGAAAGAAGCTTTCTGAGAAACTACTTAGTGTTCTGTTAATTCATCTCACAGAATTACAGCTTTCCCCTGAAGAAGCCGTTCGCTAACACTGTTCTTGTGAAATTTGCAAAGTGATATGTGGAAGCCCATAGAGGGCTATCCTGAAAAAGAAAATATCCTCAGAGAAAAATTAGAAAGAAGCTTTCTGAGAAACTGCTTTGTAATGTGTGACTTCCATTATAGAGTTACAGCTGTATTTCGTGGAGCTGTTTGCTAGCGTTATTTCTCTGGAATATGAGAATTGATATTTTGGATCCCTTTGAAGACTATAGCACCAAAGGAAATATCTTCCGATAACAAAGAGAAAGAAGCTTTCTGAGAAACTTCTTTGTGTTCTCTGATATCATCTCACAGGGTTACAGATTTCCCCTCAAGAAGCCTTTGGCTGAGACTGTTCTGGTGGAATTTGCACAGTGATATTTGAAAGCCCATGGAGGGATATGGTGAAAAAGGAAATATCCTCAGATGAAATCTGGAAAGAAGCTGTCTGAGAAAATGTTTAGTGTTCTGTTACTTCATCTCACAGAGTTACAGCTTTCCCATCAAGAAGCCCTTCGCTAAGCGTGTTGTTTTGGAATTTTCAAGGTGATATATGGAAGCCCATAGAGGGCTACAGTGAAAAAGAAAATATTCACAGTTGAAAACTGGAAAGAAGCTTTCTGAGAAACTGCTTAGTGTTCTCCTAATTCATCTCACAGCGTTACAGCGTTCCCCTCAAGAAGCCGTTCGCTAAGACTGTTCTTGTGAAATTTGCAAAGTGATATTTGGAAGTCCATAGAGGGCTATGGTGAAAAAGAAAATATCCTCAGAGAAAAACTGGAAAGAAGCTTTCTGAGAAACGGCTTTGTAATGTGTGAATTCCACTCACAGAGTTAAAGCTGTATTTCGTGGAGCTGTTTGCTAGCCTCATTTCTGTGGAATCTGAAAACTGATATTTCGGATCCATTTGAAGACTATAGGGCCAAAGTAAATATCCTGCGATAAAAAAACAGAAAGAAGCTTTCTGAGAAACTTCTTTGTGTTCTGTGAAATCATCTCACAGAGTTACAGCTTTCCCCTCAAGAAAACTTTCGCTAAGACTGTTGTTGTGGAATTTGCATTGTGATATTTGGAAGCCCATGGAGGGCTATGGTGAAAAAGGAAATATCCTCAAATGACAACTGGAAAGAAGGTTTCTGAAAATCTGGTTAGTGTTCTGTTAATTCATCTCACAGAGTTACAGCTTTCTCCTCAAGAAGTCGTTCACTAGGACTGTTCTTGTGGAATTTGCAAAGTGATATTTGAAATCCCTAGAGGGCTATGATGAAAAAGAAAATATCCTTAGAGAAAAACTGGAAAGAAGCTTTCTGAGAAACAGCTTTGAAATGTGAGACTTCTACTCACAGAGTTACAGCTGCATTTCGTGGATCTGTTTGCTAGCCTTATTTCTGTGAAATCTGAGAACTGATATTTCGGATCCCTTTGAAGGCTATAGGGCAAAAGGAAATATCCTGCGATAACAAAGAGAAAAAAGCTTTCTGAGAAACTTCTCTGTGTTCTTTGAAATCTTCTCACAGAGTTACAGCTCTCCCCTCTAGATGCCTTTGGCTAAGACTTTTCTGGTGGAATTTGCAAAGTGATATTTGGAAGCCCATGGAGGGCTATGGTGAAAAAGGAAATATCCTCAGATGATATCTGGAAAGAAGCTTTCTGAGAAACTGCTTAGTGTTCTCTTAATTTATGTCACAGAGTTAGAGCTTTCCCCTCAAGAAGCCGTTCGGTAAACCTGTTCTTGTGGAATTTGCAAAGTGATATTTGGAAGCCCCTAGAGGGCTATGGTGAAAAAGAAAATATCCTCAGTGAAAAATTCGAAAGAAGCTTTCTGAGAACCAGCTTTGTGATGTGTTACTTCCACTCACATTTACAGCTGTATTTTGTGGATCTGTTTGCTAGCTTTATTTCTGTGGAATCTGAGAACTGATATTTCTGATACTTTGAAGACTATAGGGCCAAAGGAAATATCCTCCGATAACAAAGAGAAAGAAGCTTTCTGCGAAACTTCTTTGTGTCCTGTGAAATCATCTCACTGAGTTACAGCTTTCTCCTCAAGAAGCCTTTCGCTAAGACTGTTCTTGTGGAATTTCCAAAGTGATATTTGGAGCCCTTGGAGGGCTATGGTGAAAAATGAAATATCCTCAGATGAAAACTGAAATGAAGCTTTCTGAGAAACTGCTTACTGCTTTCCTAATTCATGTCACAGAGCTACAGTTTTCCCCTCAAGAAGCCGTTGGCTAAACCTGTTCTTATGGAATTTGAAAAGTCTTATTTGGAAGCCCCTAGAGGGCTACGGTGAAAAAGAAAATATCCTCAGTAAAAATGTGGAAAGAAGCTTTCTGAGAATTTGTTTTGTGATGTGTGACTTCCACTTACAGAGTTACAGCAGTATTTTGTGGAGCTGTTTGGTAGCCTTATTTCTGGGGAATCTGAGAACTGATATTTCGGATCCCTTCGAGGACTATAGGGCCAAAGGAAATATCCTCCGATAACAAAGAGAGAGAAACTTTATGAGAAACTTCTTTGTGTTCTGTGAAATCCTCTCACAGAGTTACAGGTTTCCCCTCAAGAAGCCTTTCGCTACAACTGTTCTTGTGGAATTTGCAAAGTGATATTTGGAAGCCCATGGAGGGCTATGCTGAAAAAGGAAATATCCTCAGATGAAAACTGGAAAGAAACTTTCTGAGAAACTGCCAAGTGTTCTGTTAATACAACTCACTGAGTTACAGCTTTCCACTCAAGAAGCCGTTCATTAAGCCAGTTGTTGTGGAATATGCAAAGTGATATTTGGAAGCCCCAGGGGGCTATGGTGAAAAAGAAAATATCCTCAGATAAAAACCGGAAAGAAGCTTTCTGAGAAACTGCTTTGTAATGTATGACTTCCACTTATAGAGATACAGCTGTATTTCGTGGAGCTGTTTGCTAGCCTTATTTCTCTGGAATCTGAGAACTGATATTTCGGATCCCTTTGAAGACTACAAGGCCAAAGGAAATATCCTCAGATAACAAAGAGAAAAAAGCTTTCTGAGAAACTTCTTTGTGTTCTGTGAAATCATCTCACAGAGTTACAGCTTTCCCTTCAAGAAGCGTTTCGCTAAGACTGTTCTTGGGGAATTTGCAAAGTGATATTTGGAAGCCCATGGAGGGATATGGTGAAAAAGGAAATATCCTCAGAAGAAAACTGGAAAGAAGCTTTCTCAGAAACTGCTTAGTGTTCTCCTAATTCATCTCACAGAGTTACAGCATTCCCTTCAAGAAGCCGTTCGCTAAGCCTGTTCTTGTGGAATTTGCAAAGTGATATTTGGAAGCCCATAGAGGGCTATGTTGAAAAAGAAAATATCCTCAGAGAAAAACTGGAAAGATGTTTTCTGAGAAACTGCTTAGTGTTCTGATAATTCCGCTCACAGAGTTACAGCTTTCCCCTTAAGGAGCCGTTCGCTTAGCCTGTTGTGGAATTCGCAAAGTGATATTTGGAAACCCATAGAGGGCTATGGTGAAAAGAAAACATCCTCAGAGAAAAACTGGAAAGAAGCTTTCTGAGAAACTGCTTTGTGATGTGTGACTTTCACTCACAGAGTTACAGCTGTATTTCGTGGATCTGTTTGCTACCATTATTTCTGTGGAATCTGAGAAGGAAATTACGGATCTTTTTGAAGATTATAGGGCCAAAGGAAATATGCTCCGAAAACAAAGAAAAAGAAACTTTCTGAGAAGCTCCTTTGTGTTCTGTGAAATCATCTCACAGAGTTACTGCTTTCCCCTCAAGAAGCCTTTCGCTAAGACTTTTCTTGTGGAATTTGCAAAGTGATATTTGGAAGCCCATGGAGGGCTACGGTGAAAATGTAAATATCCTCAGATGAAAACTGGAAAGAAGCTTTCTGAGTAACTGGTTAGTGTTCTGTTAATTCATCTCACAGATTTAGGACTTTCCCCTCAAGAAGCCGTTCGCTAAGCCTGTTCTTGTGGAATTTGTAAAGTGATATTTGGAAGCCGATAGAGGGCTATGGTGAATAAGAAAATATCCTCAGAGAAAAACTGGAAAAAAGCTTCCTGAGAACCTGCTTTGTGATGTGTGATTTCCGCTCACAGAGTTACAGCTGTATTTCGTGGATCGGTTTGGTAGCCTTATTTCTGTGGAACCTGAGAACTGATATTTCGGATCTGTTTGATGACTATAGAGCCAAAGGAAATATCCTCTGATAACAAAGAGAAAGAAGATTTCAGAGAAACATCTTTGTGTTCTGTGAAATCATCGCAGAGAGTTACACCTTTCCCCCTCAAGAAGCCGTTCGCTAAACCTGTTCTTGTGGAATTTGCTAAGTGTACTTGGAAGCCCAGAGGGCTATGTTGAAAAAGAAATTATCCTCAGATAAAAACTGGAAAGAAGTTTTCTGAGAAACTGCTTTCTGGTGTGTGACTTCCACTCACATAATTACAGGTGTATTTCGTGGAACTGTTTCCTTGCCTTATTTATTAGGAATCTGAGAACTGATATTTCGGATCCCTTTGAAGATATGGGGCCAAAGGAAATATCCTCTGATAACAAAGAGAAAGAAGCTTTCTGAGAAACTTCTTTGTGTTCTGTGAATTCATCTCACAGAGTTACAGCTTTCCCCTCAAGAAGCCGTTCGCTAAGACTGTTTTTTTGGAATTTAAAAAGTGGTATTTGGAAACCCATAGAGGGCTATGGTGAAAAAGAAAATGTCCATAGATTAAAAACTGGAAACAAGCTTTCTGAGAAACTGCTTCGTGTAGTGCGACTTCCACTCACTGAGTTACAGCTGTATTTCTTGGAGCTGTTTGCTATCCTTTGTTCTGTGGAATCGGAGAACTGATATTTCAGATCCCTTTGAAGACTCTAGGGCAAAAGGAAATATCCAACGAGAAAAATGAGACAGAAACTTTCGGAGAAACTTGTTGTGATCTCTGAATTCATCTCACAGAGTTACAGTTTCCCCTCAAGAAGCCTTTCGCTAAGACTGTTCTTGTGGAATTTGCAAAGTGATATTTGGAAGCCCATGGAGGGCTATGGTGAAAAACAAAATATCCTCAGATAAAAACTGGAAAAAAGCTTTCTGAGAAACTGCTTTGTGTTCTGTTAAATCATCTCACCGAATTACAGCTTTATTTCGTGGAGCTCTTTGTTAGACTTATATCTGTGGAATCAGAGAACTGATATTTCGGATCCCTTTGAAGACACTAGGGCCAAAAGAAATATCCTCCGAGAAAAATGAGAAAGAAGCTTTCTGAGAAACTTCTTTGTGAACTGTGAATTCATCTCATTGTGTTACACCTTTCCCCTCAAGAAGCCTTTCGCTAAGTCTGTTCTTGTGGAATTTGCAAAGTGATATATGGACGCCCATGAAGGGCGATGGTGAAAAAGAAAATATCCTCAAATACAAAACGAAGAGAAGCTTTCTGAGACTATGGAGGGCTATGGTGAAAAAGAAAATATCCTCAGATAAAAACTTGAAAGAAGCTTTCTGAGAAACTACTTTGTTTTCTGCAAATTCGTCTCACAGTGTTACAGCTTTCCCCTCAAGAAGCCGTTCGCTAACACTGTTCTTGCGGAATTTAAAAAGTGATATTTGTAAGCCCATGGAAGGCTATGGTGTAAAAGAAAATATCCTCAGATAAAAACTGGAAGAAGCTTTCTGAGAAACTGCTTTGTGTTCTGTGAACTCTTCTCACCGAGTTAGAGCTGTATGTCGTGGAGCTCTTTGCTAGACTTACTTCTGTGGAATCTGAGAACTGATGTTTCGAATGCCTTTGAAGACTACAGGGCCAAAGAAAATATCCTCCGAGTAAAAATGTGAAAGAAGCTTTCTGAGAAACCTCTTTGTGATCTGTTAATTATTCTCACAGAGTTACAGCTTTCCCCTCAAGAAGCCTTTCGCTAATGCTGTTCTTGTGGAGTTTGCAAAGTGATATTTGGAAGCCCATGGAGGGCTGCGGTGAAAAAGAAAATATCCTCAGATAAAAACTGGAAAGAAGCTTTCTGAGAAACTGCATTGTGATCTGTGATTTCATCTCACAGTGTTACAGCTTTTCCTTCAAGTAGCCGTTCACTAAGACTGTTCTTGTTGAATTTGTATAGTGATATTTGGAATCCCATAGAGTGCTATGGTGAAAAAGAAAATATCCTCAGATAAAAACTGGAAAGAAGTTTTCTGAGAAACTGCTTTGTGATATCTGACTTCCATTCACTGAGTTAGAGCTGTATTTCGTGGATCTGTTTGCTAGCCTTATTTCTGTGGAATCTGAGAACTGATATTTCAGATCCCTTTGAAGACTATAGGGCCAAAGGAAATATCCTCCGAGAAAAATGAGAAAGAAGATTTCTGAGAAACTTATTTGTGATCTGTTAATTCATCTCACGGAGTTACAGCTTTCCCCTCAAGAAGCCTTTCATTTAGACTGTTCTGGCAAAATTTACAAATTGATATTTAGAAGATCATCTAGGGCTATTGTGAAAAACAAAATATCCTCACATAAAAACTGGAAAGAAGCTTTCTGAGAAACTGCTTTGTGATGTTTGAATTCATCTCACAGAGTTACAGATTTCCCCTCAAGAAGCCGTTCGCTAAGACTGTTCTTGTGGAATTTGCAAAGTGATATTTGGAAGTCCTTAGAGGTCTATGGTGAAAAAGAAAATAACCTCAGATAAAAACTGGAAAGAAGCTTTCTGAGAAACTGCTTTGTGTTTTGTGAATTCATCACACAGAGTTACAGCTTTCCCCTTAACAAGCCATTCGCTAAGACTCTTCTTGTGGAATTTACAAAGTGATATTTGGAAGCCCAAAGAGGGCTATGGTGAAAAAGAAAATATCCTGTGATAAAAACTGGAAAGAAGCTTTCTGAGAAACTGCTTTGTGATGTTCGACTTCCACTCACTGAGTTACACCTGTATTTCCTGGAGCTCTTTGCTAGCCTTATTTCTGTGGAATCTGGGAATTGATATTTCAGATCCCTTTGAAGACTATAGGACCAAAGGAAATATCCTCCGATAACAATGAGAAAGAAGCTTTCTGAGAAACTTCTTTGTGATCTGTGAATTCATCTCACAGAGTACAGCTTTCCCCTCAAGAAGCCTTTCGCTAAGACTGTTCTTGTGGAATTTGCAAAGTGATATTTGGAAGTCCATGGAGGGCTTTGCTGAAAAAGAAAATATCCTCAGATAAAAACTGGAAAGAAGCTTTCTGAGAAACTTCTTTGTGTTCTGTGAATTCATCTCACAGAGTTACAGCTTTCCCCTCATAAAGCCGTTCACTAAGACTCTTCGTCTGGAATTTGCAAGGTGATATTTGGAAGCCCAAAGAGGGCTAAGGTGAAAAAGAAAATATCCTGAGATAAAAACTGAAAAGAAGGTTTCTGAGAAACTGCTTTGCTATGTGTGACTTCCACGCACTGACTTACAGCTGTATTCCGTGGAGCTGTTAGCTAGTCTTATTTCTGTGGAATCTGAGAACTGATATTTCGGATCCCTTTGAAGGCTACATTCCCAAAGGAAATATCTTGCGAGAAAAATGCGAAAGAAGCTTTCTGAGAAACATCTTTGTGATCTGTGAATTCATCTCACAGAGTACCGCTTTCCCTTCAAGAAGCCTTTCGCTAAAACTGTTCTTGTGGAATTTGCAAAGTGATATTTTGAAGTCCATGGAGGGCTTTGGTGAAAAAGGAAATATCCTCAGATAAAAATATGAAGGAAGCTTTCTGTGAAATTGCTTTGCGTTCTGTGAATTCTTCTCACAGATTTACAGCTTTCCCCTCAAGAATCCTTTCGCTAAGACAGTTCTTGTGGAATTTGCAAAGAGATATTTGGATGCATATAGAGGGCTGTGGTGAAAAAGAAGATATTCTCTGATAAAAACTGGAAAGAAGCTTTCTGAGAAACTGCTTTGATGTGCGACTTCCACTCACTGAGTTACACCTGTATTTCGTGGAGCTGTTTGCTAACCTTATTTCTGTGGAATCTGGGAACTGATATTTCGGATCCCTTTGAAAACTATAGGGCCAAAGGAAATATCTTCCGAGAAAAATGAGAAGGAAGCTTTCTGAGAAACATCTTTGTGATCTGTGAATTCATCTCACTGAGTACAGCTTTCCCCTCAAGAAGCCTTTCACTGAGTCTGTTCTTGTGGAATTTGCAAAGAGATATTTGGATGCATATAGAAGACTGTGGTGAAAAAGAAAATATTCTCTGATAACAACTGGAAAGAAGCTTTCTTAGAAACTGCTTCATGTTTTGTGAATTCATCTCACAGAGTTACAGCTTTCCCATCAGGCAGCCGTTGACTAAGACTGTTCTTGTTGAATTTGCAAAGTAACATTTGGAAGCCCATGGAGGGCTATGGTGAAAAAGAAAATATCCTCAGATAAAAACTGGAAAGAAGCTTTCTCACAAACTGCTTTGTGTTCTATGAATTCATCTCACAGAGTTACAGCTTTCCCCTCAAGAAGCCGTTCCCTAGTACTGTTCATGTGGAATTTGCAAAGTGACATTTGGAAGCCCATAGAGGACTATGGTGTAAAACAAAATATCCTCAGATAAAAACCGGAAAGAAGCTTTCTGAGAAACTGCTTTGTGATGTGTGACTTCCACTGACTGAGTTACAGCAATATTTTGTGGAGCTGTTTGCTAGCCTTATTTCTGTGGAATTTGAGAACTGATATTTCGGATCCGTTTCAAGACTTTAGGGCCAAAGGAAATATCCTCTGAGAAAAATGAGACAGAAGCTTTCTGAGAAACTTCTTTGTGATCTGTGAATTCATCTCACAGAGTTACAGCTTTCTCCTCAAGAAGCCGTTCGCTAAGACTGTTCTTCTGGAATTTGCAAAGAGATATTTGGAAGCCCATACAGGGCTATGGTGTAAAACTAAATATCCTCCGAGAAAAATGAGAAAGTAGCTTTCTGAGAAACTTCCTTGTTGTTCTGAATTCATCTCACAGAGTTACAGCTTTCCCCTCAGGAAGTCGTTCGCTAAGACTGTTCTTGTGGAATTTGTAAATTGATATTTGGAAGCCCATGGAGGGCTATGGTGAAAAAGAAATTATCCTCAGATAAAAACTGGAAAGAAGCTTTCTGAGAAACTTCTTTGTGATGGGTGAATTCCACTCAGTGACTTACAGCTGAATTACGTGGAACTGTTTGCTAGGCTTATTTCTGTGGAATCTGAGAACTGGTATTTCGGATCCCTTTGAAGACTATTGCTGTAAAGGAAATATCTTCCGAAAAAATGAGAAAGAAGCTTTCTGAGAGACTGCTTTGTGATCTGTGAATTCATCTCACAGAGTTACAGATTTCCGCTCAAGAAACCTTTCGCTAAGACTGTTGTTGTGGAATTTGCAAAGTGATATTTGGAAGCCCATGGAGGGCTGTGGTTAAAAAGAAAATATCCTCAGATAAAAACTGGAAAAAAGCTTTCTGAGAAACAGCTTTGTGTTCTGTGAATTCATCTTACAGAGTTACAGCTTTCCCTTCAAGAAGGCGTTCGCTAAGACTGTTCTTGTTGAATTTGCAAAGTGATATTTGGAAGCCCATGGAGGGCTATGGAGAAAAAGAAAATATCCTCAGATAGAAACTGGAAAGAAGCTATCTGAGAAACTGCTTTGTGATGTGTGAGTTCCACTCACTGAGTTACGACTCTATTTCGTGGAGCTGTTTGCTTGCCTTATTTCTGTGGAATCTGAGAACTGATATTCCGGATCCCTTTGAGCACTCTAGGGCCAAAGGAAATATCCTCCGAGAAAAATGAGAAAGAAGCTTTCTGAGAAACTTCTTTGTGATCTGTGAATTCATCTCAAAGAGTTACAGCTTTCCCCTCAAGAAGCCGTTCACTAAGACTGTTCTTGTGGAATTTGCAAAGTGATATTTGGAAGTCCATGAACTGCTATGGTGTAAAAGAAAATATCCTCAGATAAAAACTGTAAAGACGCTTTCTGAAAAACTGCTTTGTGTTCTGTGAATTCATCTCCCAGAGTTACAGCTTTCCCCTCAAGAAGCCGTTCGCTAAGACTGTTCTTGTGGAATTTGCAAAGAGATATTTGGAAGCACATAGAGGTATATGGTGAAAAAGAAAATATCCTCACATAAATATTGGAAAAAAGATTTCAGAGAAACGGCTTTGTGTTCTGTGAATTCATCTCACAGAGTTACAGCTTTCCCATCAAGAAGCCGTTCACTAACACTGTTCTTGTGGAATTTGCAAAGTGATATTTGAAAGCCCATAGAGGGCTATGGCGAAAAAGAAAATAACTTCAGATAAAAACTGGAAAGAAGCTTTCCGAGAAACTCCTTTGTGATGTGCGACTTCCACTCACCTATTTACGGCTGTATTTCGTGGAGCTGTTTGCTAACCTTATTTCTGTGGAATATGAGAACTGATATTTCGGATCCCTTTGAAGACTCTTGGTCCAAACGAGATATCCTGCGAGAAAAATGCGAAAGAAGCTTTCTGAGAAACTTCTTTGTGATCTGTGAATTCATCTCACAGAGTTACAGCATTCCCCTCAAGAAGCCTTTCGCTAATACTGTTCTTGTGGAATTTGCAAAGTGATATTTGGAAGCCCATGGAGGGCTATGGAGAAAAAGAAAATATCCTCAGATAAAAACTGGAAAGAAGCTATCTGGTAAACTGCTTTGTGATATGTGAGTTCCACTCACTGAGTTACAGCTTTATTTCGTGGAGCTGTTTGCTAGCCTTATTTCTGTGGAATCTGAGAACTGATATTTCGGATCCCTTTGAAGACTATAGGGCCAAAGGAAATATCCTCCAAGAAAAATGAGAAAGAAGCTTTCTGAGAAACTTCTTTGTGATTTGTGAATTCATTTCACAGAGTTACAGCTTTCCCCTCAAGAAGCCTTTTGCTAAACTGCTCTTGTGGAATTTGCAAAGTGATATTTGGAATTCTATGGAGGGCTATGGTGAAAAAGAAAATATCCTCCGATAAAAACTGGGAAGAAGCTTTCTGAGAAAGTGCTTTGTGTTCTGTGAATTCATCTCAGAGAGTTACAGCTTTCCCCTCAACAAGCCTTTCACTAAGACTGTTCTTGTGGAATTTGCAAATTGATATTTGGAAGCCAATAGAGGGCAATGGTGAAAAAAAAAAATAACCTCACATATAAACTGGAAAGAAGCTTTCTGAGAAACTGCTTTGTGATGTACGACGTCATCTCCCAGAGTTCCACATTCTGTTCGTGTAGCTGTTTGCTAACACTCTTCTCGTGGTATCTGCCAAGTGATATTTGGGAGCGCATTGTGGACTACAGTGAAAAAGTAAATATCTTCAGATAAAAACTGAAAGGAAGCATTCTGAGAAACTGCATTGTGACGTGTGAATGCAACTTCCAGAGTTACACTTTTCCGTTCATTGATCAGTTTGCTAACACTGCTTTCTTGAAATCGGCAGTGGGATACTTCTTTGCCCAATGAAACTCGGTGACAAAGGAAATATCTTTAGATAAAATGTAGAAAGAAGCTTTCTGAGAGACTGCTTTGTGATGTGTAAATTCAACTCACTGAGTTACAGCTGTTTTTCATTTAGCTGTTTGCTAGTCCACTGTTTATTGAATCTGAGAACCGATATTTCGCATCACATGGAGGAGTATACAGCAAAAGTAAATATCCCCACATAAAAACGGGAAAGACGATTTCTGAGAAATGACTTTCTGATCTCTGAGTTCATCTCACAGAGATCAAACTTTCTGTTCATGTAGCTGTTTGCTAACAGTCTTCTCGTGGAATCTGCAAAGTGATATTTGGGAGCGCACTGAGGGTTTTAGTGAAATAGGAAATATCTTCAGATAAAAACTGAAAGGAAGCGTTCTGAGAAACTTCCATGTGACCAGTGCATTCATCTAACAGAGTTCCACCTTTCTGTTCATGTAGCTGTTTGCTAACACTCTTCTTGTGGAATCTGCTAGGTGATATTTGTGAGTACACTGAAGGTTGCAGTGAAAAAGGAAGAATCTTCAGATAAAAACTGAAAGGAACCTTTCTGAGAAACTACTATGTGACCTGTGTATTCATCTCACAGAGTTCCACCTTTCTGTTCATGTAGCTGTTTGCTAACTCTTCTCGTGGTATCTGCTAAGTGATAATTGGGAGGGCGTTGACGGCTACAGTGAGAAAGGGAATATCTTCAGATTAAAAATGAAAAGAAGCATTCTGAGAAACTGCATTGTGACGTGTGAATGCAATTTCCAGAGTTACACTTTTCTGTTCATTGATCAGATTGCTAACACGGTTTTCTTGAAATCGGCATTGGGATATTTCTTTGCCCAATGAAGCTTACGGTGACAAAGGAAATATATTCAGATAAAAAGTACAAAGAAGTTATCTGAGAAACTGCTTTGTAATGAGTGAATTCAACTTACTAAGTTACAGCTGTATTTCATGGAGCTCTTTGCTAGTCCAGTTTCTGTTGAATCTGAGAACCGATATTTCGAACTGCTTGGAAGAGTATAGAGCCAAAGGAAATATCCCCACATAAAATCAACAAATAAGATTTCTGAGAAATGACTTTCTGATCTCTGATTTCGTCTCACAGAGTTCCACTTTTCTGTTCATGTAGGTGTTTGCTAACATTCTTCTCTTGGTGTCTGCTAAGTGATATTTAGGAGCGCATTGAGGGCTACATTGAAAAAGGAAATATCTTCAGATAAAAACTGAAAGGAAGCGTTCTGAGAAACCTCTATGTGACCAGAGCATTCATCTCCCAGAGTTCCACCATTCTGTTCATCTAGCTGTTTGCTAACAATCTTCTTGTGGAATCTGCTAAGTGATAATTGGGAGGACATTGACGACTACAGTGAAAAACGAAATATCTTCAGATAAAAACTCAAAAGAAGCATTCTGATAAACTGCATTGTGACGTGTGAGTGCAACTTCCAGGGCTACACTTTTCTGTTCATTGATCAGTTTGCTAACACAGTTTTCTTGAAATCGGCATTGGGATATTTCTTTGACCAATGAAGCTTATGGAGACAAAATAAATATCTTCAGATAAAAAGTAGAAACAAGCTTTCTGAGAAACTGCTTTGTGATGTGTGAATTCAACTCACTGAATTACAGCTGTGTTCCATGGAGCTGATTGCTAGTCCAGTTTTTGTAGAATCTGAGAACCGATATTTCGGATCAGTTGGAGGAGTATACAGCCAAAGGAAATATCCCCAGATAAAAATGAGAAACAAGATTTCTGAGAAATGACTTTCTGATCTCTGAGTTCATCTCACAGAGTTCCACCTTTCTGTTCATGTAGCTATTTGCTAACAGCCTTCTCGTGGAATCTGCAAGGTGATATTTGGGAGTGCACTGAGGGTTACAGTGTAAAAGAAAATATTTTCAGATAAAAATTGAAAGGAAGCATTCTTAGAAACTTCTATGTGACCTGTGCATTCATCTCACAGAGTTCCACCTTTCTGTTCTTGTAGCTGTATCCTAACACTCTTCTCTTGGAATGTACAAAGTGATATTTGGGAGCACATTGAGAGCTACAGTGAAAAAGGAAATATCTTCAGATAAAAACTGAAAAGAAGCCTTCTGAGAAACTGCATTGTGACGTTTGAAATCAACTCACAGATTTACAGTTTTCTGTTCATTGTTCACTTTGCTAACACAGTTTTCTTCAAATCTGCAGTGAGATATTTCTTTGCCCAGTGAAGCTTATGGTGACAAGGGAAATATCTCCAGATAAAAAGTAGAAAGAAGCTGTCTGAGAAACTGCTTTAGGAAGTGTCAATTCAACTCACTGAGTTACAGCTGTATTTCATGGAGCTATTTGATAGTCCATTTTTTGTTGAATCTGAGAACCGATATTTCGGATCGCTTGGAGGAATATACAGCCAAAGGAAATATCCCCATATAAAAACGAGGAAGAAGATTTCCGAGAAATGTCTTTCTGATCTCTGAGTTCACCTCACAGAATTCTACTTTTCTGTTCATGTAGCTGTTTGCTAACACTCTTCTCGTGGAATCTGCAAAGTGATATTTGGGAGCGCGTTGAGGGCTACAGTGCAAAAGGAAATATCGACAAAAAAAACTGAAAGGAAGCGTTCTGAGAAATTTCTATGTGAGCTGTACATTCCTCTCCCACAGTTCCACTTTTCTGTTCATGTAGCTGTTTGCTAACACTCTTCTTGTGGAATCTGCTAAGTGATATTTGGGAGCGCATGACAGTGAAAAAGGAAATATGTTCAGATAAAAACTGAAAAGAAGCATTCTGATAAACTGCATTTAGACCTGTGAATGCAACTCACAGATTTACAGTTTCCGGTTAATTGATCAGTTTGCTAACACAGTTTTCTTCAAAACTGCAGTGGGATATTTCTTTGCCCAATGATGCTTATGGTGACAGAGGTAGTATCTTCAGATAAAAAGTAGAAAGAAGCATTCTGAGAAACTGCTTTGTGATAAGTGAGTTCAACTCACTGAGTTACAGTTGTATTTCATGGAGCTGTTTGCTAGTCCAGTTTTTGTTGAATCTGAGAACCGATATTTCGGATCACTTGGAGTAGTATACAGCCAAAGGAAATATCCGAAGTAAAAAATGAGAAAGAAGATTTCTGAGAAATGTCTTTCTGATCTCTGAGTTCATCTCACAGAGTTCTACCTTTGCTCATGTAGCTGTTTGCTAACACTCTTTGCGTGGAATCTGCAAAGTGATATTGGGAGCGCATTGAGGGCTACAGTGAAAACAGAAACATCTTTAGATAAAAACTGTAAGGAAGCGTTCTGAGAAACTTCTATGAGACCTGTGCATACATCTCACAGAGTTCCATCTTTCTGTTCCTATAGCTGTTTGCTAACACTCTTCTCGTGGAATCTGCTAAGTGATATTGGGGAGTGCATTGACGGCTAAAGTGAAAAAGGAAATATCTTCAGATAAAATCTGAAAGGAAGCGTTCTGAGAAACTTCTTTCTGACCTGTGCATTCATCTCACAGAGTTCCAACTTTCTGTTCATGTAACTGTTCGCTAACACACTTCTCGTGGAATCTGCTAAGTGATATTTAGGACCCGATTGACGGCTACAGTGAAAAAGGAAATATATTCACATACAAACTGAAAAGAATCATTCTGAGAAACTGCACTGTGATGAGTGAATGCAACGCACAAAGTTACACTTTTCTGTTCATTGATCAGTTGCTAACACAGTTTTATTCAAAACTGCCGTGGGATATTTCTTTGCATAATGAAGCTTATGGTGACAAAGGAAATATCTTCAGATAAAAAGTAGAAAGAAGCTTTCTGGAAACCGCTTTGTGATGTGTGAATTCATTTCACAGTGTTACACCACTCTTTCGTGGAGGAGTTTGCTAGCACTGATTTTGTGGAATCTCAGAAGTGATATCCTGGATATCGTTGAATCCCATGGTGAATAATGAAAGAACCTCAGACTAATCTGCAGAGAAGCCTTCTCAGAAACTTCTTTGGTGTGGGTGAATTCAGCTCACAGGTTTACATCATTGTTTTCATTGAGAAGCTTGCTAAGAGTGTTTTCGCAGAATCTGCAAGAAGACACACGGTGGCGCTCCGAGACCACAAATAACCTCAGCTCCAAAAAGAAAGCCGCTTTCTGAGAAACTGCTTTGTGATGTGTGAATTCAACTCACTGAGTTACAGCAGTATTTCGTGGAGCCGTTGGCTAGCCCGGTTATTGTGGAATCTGAGAACTGATAATTCGGATCCCTTTGAGGACTATAGGGCCAAAGGAAATATCCTCTGATAAAAATGAGAAAGAAGCTTTCTGAGAAACTTCTTTGTGATCTGTGAATTCATCTCACAGAGTTCCACCTCTCTCCTCATGAAGCGGTTGGCTAAGACTGTTCTGCTGGAATTGGCAAAGGGATATTTGGGAGCCCATGGAGGGCTATCGTGAAAAAGGAAATATCCTCAGTTAAAAACTGGCAAGAAGCGTTCTGGGAAACTGCATTGTGACATGTGAATGCAAGTCACAGAGATACACTTTCCTTTTCATTGATCCGTTTGCTAACCCTGTTTTCTAGAAATCTGCATTGGGATATTTCTTAGCGCTATGAAGCTTACGGTGACAAAGCAAATATCCTCAAATAAAAACTAGAAAGTAGCTTTCTGAGAAACTTCTTTGTGATATGTGTATTCATCTCACCGAGTTACAATTAGTCTTCACGAAGCAGTTGTCTAACACTGTGTTCCAGGATTCTCCAAAGTGATATTTAGGAGTTCATTGAGGCCTATGGTGAAATAGGAAATATCCTCAGATAATGATGAGGAAGAAGCTTTCTCAGAAATTGCTTTCTGATGTGTGACTTCATCTCACAGAGTTGCATCTTAGTCTTCATGAAGCAGTTTGCTAACACTGTTTTCTTGGAATCTGCAAAGTGATATTTGGGATCTCATTGAGGCCTATGGTGAAAAAGGAAATATCCTCAGATAATAATGAGAAAGAAACTTTTGCAGAAATTGCTTTCTGATGAGTGAATTCATCTCACCGACTTACTACTTTGTCTTGACGAAGCAGTTTGTTAACACTCTTTGTGATCTGTGAATTCATCTTCAGATCAAAACTGAAAGGTAGCGTTCTGAGAAACCTCTATGTGACCTGTGCATTCATCTCACAGAATTCCACCATTCTGTTCATGTAGCTGTTTGCTAACACTCTTCTCGTGCTATCTGCTAAGTGATATTTGGGAGCACATTGAGGGCTTCAGTGAAAAAGGAAATATGTTCAGATGAAAACCGAAAAGAAGCATTCTGAGAAACTGCATTGTGACGTGTGAATGCAACTTCCAGAGTTTACATTTCTGTTCACTGATCAGTATGCTAACACAGTTTTCTTGACATATGCAGTGTTATATTTCTTTGCCCAATGAAGGTTCCGGTGACAAATTAAATATCTTCAGATAAAAAGTAGAAAGAAGCTTTCTGAGAAACGGCTTTGCGATGTGTAAATTCAACCCACAGAGTTACAGCTGTATTTCACGGAGCTGTTTGCTAGAACAGTTTTTGTTGAACCTGAGAACCAATATTTCGCATCTTATGGAGGAGTATACAGCCAAAGATAATATCCCCAGATAAAAATGAGAAAGATGATTTCTGAGAAATGGCTTTTTGGTCGCAGAGTTCATCTCCCAGAGTTCCACCTTTCTGTTCATGTAGCTGTTTGCTAACCGTCTTCTCCTGGAATCTGCAAAGCGATATTTGGAAACACACTGAGGGTTACAGTGAAAAAGGAAATATCTTCAGATAAAAACTGAATGGAAGCGTTCTTGGAAACTTCTATGTGACCTGTGCATTCATCTCACAGATTTCCACCTTTCTGTTCATGTAGCTGTTTGCTAAAACTCTTCTCGTGATATCTGCTCAGTTATATTTGGGTGTGCATTGAGGGCTACAGTGAAAAAAGGTATATCTTCAGATAAAAACTGAAAAGAAGCGTTCTGAGAAACTACATTGTGACGTAAGAATTCAACTCACAGAGTTGCACTTTTCTATTCATTAATCAGTTTGCTAACACAGTTTTCTTGAAATCTGCAGTGGGATATTTCTTTGACCAATGAAGCTTACGGTGACAAAGGAAATATCTTCAGATAAAAAGTACAAAGAAGCTTTCTGAGAAACTGCTTTGTGATTCGTGAATGCAACTCAGGGAGTTACAGCTGTATTTAATGGAGCTGTTTACTAGTCCAGTTTTTGTTGAATCTGACAACCGATATTTCGGATTGCTTGGAGGAGTATTCAGCCAAAGGAAATATCCCCAGATAAAAAAAAGAAAGAAGATTCCTGAGAAATGACTTTCTGATCTCTGAGTTCATCTCACAGAGTTCCACCTTTCTGTTCATGTAGCTGTTTGCTAACACACTTCTCGTGGAATCTCCTATGTGATATTTGGGAGCGCATTGCGTGTTATAGGGAAAAAGGAAGTATCTTCAGATAAAAACTGAAAAGAAGCGTTCTGAGAAACTTCTATGTGACCTGTGCATTCATCTCACAGAGTTCCACCTTTCTGTTCATGTAGCTGTTTGCTAACACTCTTCTCGTGGTATCTGCTAAGTGATATTTGGGAGAGCCTTGAGGGCTACAGTGAAAAAGGAAATATCATCAGATAAAAACTGAAAAGAAGCATTCTGGGAAACTGCATTGTGACATGTGAGTGCAACTTCCAGGGCCACACTTTTCTGTTCATTGATCAGTTTGCTAACACAGTTTTCTTGAAATCGGCATTGGGATATTTCTTTGCCCAATGAAGCTTATGGAGACAAAAGAAATATCTTCAGATAAAAAGTAGAAACAAGCTTTCTGAGAAACTGCTTTGTGATGTGTGATTTCAACTCACTGAATTACAGCTGTGTTCCATGGAGCTGATTGCTAGTCCAGTTTTTGTAGAATCTGAGAACCGATATACAACTAAAGGAATTATCCCCAGATAAAAACGAGAAAGAAGATTTCTGAGAAATGACTTTCTGATCTCCGATTTTATCTCACAGAGTTCCACCTTTCTGTTCATGTAGCTGTTTTCTAACACTCTTTTCTTGGAATCCACATGTTGATATTTGGGAGCGCATTGACGGTTACGGGGAAAAAGGAAATATCTTCAGATAAAAACTGAAAGGAAGCGTTCTGTGAAACTTCTATGTGAGCAGTGCATTCATCTCACAGAGTTCCAACTTTCTGTTCATGTAGAACACCAGTTGTATTTCCTTTTTCAATGTAGCCCAAAATGCGCTTCCAAATATCACTTAGCAGATTCCACGAGAAGAGTGTTAGCAAACAGCTACATGAACAGAAAGGTGGAAATTTCGTGGAGCTGTTTGCTAGTCCTGGTTTTGTGGAATCTAAGACCTTATATTTTGGATCCCTTTGAATACTATACAGCCAAAGGAAATATCCTCAGATAAAAATGAGAAAGAAGTTTTCTGAGAAATTTCTTTCTGATCTGTGAATTCATCTCACATAGTTCCACCTTTCTGTTCATGAAGCTGTTTGCTAATGTTCTTCTCGTGGAATCTGAAAAGTGATAATTCGGAGAACATTGAAGGCTATCGTGGAAATGGAAATATAATCAGATAAAAACGAGAAAGTTTTCTGAGAAACTTCTTTGTGATCTGTGAAATCATCTCACAGAGTTCCACCTTTGTGTTCATGAAGTCGTTTGCTAACACTGTTCTGGTGGAAACTGCAATGGGATATTTGGGAGCGCATTAGGGCTATGGTGAAAAAGGAAATATCCACAGATAAAACCTGGAAAGAAGCGTTCTGAGAAACTGCATTGTGATGTGTGAATGCAACTCACAGAGTACCACTTTTCAGTTCATTGATCAGTTTGCTAACACAGTTTTCTTCAAATCTGCAATGGGATATTTCTTTGCCCAATGAAGGTTGAGGTGACAAAGGAAATATCTTCAGATAAAAAGTAGAAAGAAACTTTCTGAGAAACTGCTTTGTGATGTGTCAATTCAACATACTGAGTTACAGCTCTATTTCCTGGAGCTGTTTGCTAGTTTTGTTTTTGTGGAATGTGAGAACTGATATTTCGGATCACTTTGAAGGGTGTACAGCCAAAGGAAATATCCCCAGATAAAAATGAGAAAGAAGTTTTCTGAGAAACTTCTTTGTGATCTGTGAAATCATCTCACAGAGTTTCACCTTTGTGTTCATGAAGCCGTTTGGTAACACTGTTCTCGTGGAAAATGCAATGGGATATTTGGGAGTGCATTAGGGCTATGGTGAAAAGGGAAATATCCACAGATAAAACCTGGTTAGAAGCGTTTTGAGAAACTGCTTTGTGATATTTCCTTTGACCGTATAGTCTTCATAGCAAACCAAAATATTCCTTCCCAGACTCAAGAAAAAGAGTGGTAACAGAATGCTCCATGAAAGGACAGTGTATCTCTGTGAGATGAATTCACACATCAGATAGCAGTTTCTCAGAATTCTTCTTTCTAGTTTTCATCTGAGGATATTGCCTTTTTCACCACACGCCTCAATGTGCTCCCAAATATCACTTTGCAGATTCCACAGAAACAGTGTTAGGAAACTGCTTCATGGAGAAGAACACGTAAATCTGTGAGATGAATTCACGCATCATAAAGCCGTTTCTCAGAAAGCTTCTTTCTCGTTTTAATTGGAGGCTATTTCCTGTGTCACGGTAAGCTTCATGGCGCTAAGAAATATCCCATTGCAGATTTCTAGAAAACAGTGTTAGTAAACTGATCAATGAAAAGAACACCGTAACTCTGTGAGTTGCATTCACACATCACAATGCAGTTTCTCAGAACGCTTCATGAAAGTTTTCATCTGAATATATAACCTTTTTCACCATAGCCCTCAATGCACTCTCAAATGTCACTTTCCAGATTCTACGAAAACAGTGTTAGTAAACTGCTTCATGAAGAGAAAGGTGTAACTCTGGGAGATGAAACCACATATCACAAAGAAGTTTCTCAGAAAACTTCTTTGTAGTTTTTATGTGAGGACATTTCCTTCGTCCGAGGAGTCTTCATAGCGATCAGAATTATCACTTCTCAGATGCCACAACAAGAGTGCTAGGAAACGGCTCCAAGAAATACATGTGTAACTGTGTGAGATGAATTCACACATCACAAAGCAGTTTCTCAGATCGCTGCTATCCAGTTTTCATGTGAGGATATTTCCTTTTTCACCACAGGCCTCAATGCGCTCACAACTATCACTTTGCAGATTGCACAAAAGCTGCGTTAAGAAACTGCTTTATGGAGAGAAAGGGGTAACTCTGTGAGATGAACTCACTTATCAGAAAGCAGTTTCTGAGAAAGCTTCTGTCTAGTTTTTATCGGAGAACATTTCCTTTGTCACCGTAAGCTTCATGGCGCTAATAAATTTCCCATTGTAGATTTCAAGAAAACAGTTTTAGCAAACTGATCAATGAAAAAAACACTGTAACTGTGTGACTTACATTCACACATCACAATGTAGTTTCTCAGAACGCTTCTTTAAAGTTTTCATATGAGGATATATCCTTTTCCACCATAGGCCTCAATGCGTTTCCAAATATTGCCTTTCAGAATCCACGAAAACAGTGTTAG
Organism: Papio anubis; assembly: GCF_008728515.1. NCBI lineage: Eukaryota > Metazoa > Chordata > Mammalia > Primates > Cercopithecidae > Papio > Papio anubis. Next base: position 23,576 of record NW_022169180.1, read on the forward strand.
CAAACTGCTTCATGAAGAGAAAGGGGTAACCCTGTGAGATAAATTCACACATCACAAAGAAGTTTCTCAGAAAGCTTCTTTCCAGTTTTCATCTGAGGATATTTCCTTGGTCCGAGGAGCCTTCCTAGCGATTCAAAATATCACTTCTCAGATGCCACAAGAAGAGTGTTAGCAAACAGCTCCATGAAATACATGTGTAACTCTGTGAGATGAATTCACACATCACACAGCAGTTTCTCAGAAAGCTTCTTTCTCGTTTTTATCGGAGGAAATTTCCTTTGTCACCGTCAGCTTCATGGCGCTAAGAAATATCCCATTGCAGATTTCAAGAAAACCGTGTTGGCAAACTGATCAATGAAAAGAACAGTATAAGTCTGCGAGTTGCATTCACACATCACAATGCAGTTTCTCAGAACGCTTCTTTCCAGTTTTCATCTGAGGATATTTCCTTTGTCACCACAGGCCTCAAGGCGCTCCCAAATATCACATTGCAGTTTCCTCGACAACAGTGTTAGCAAATGCTCCATGAAGACTAAGGTGTAACTCTCTGAGATGATTTAATACATCACAAAGAAATTTCTCAGAAAGCTTCTTTCACGTTTTTAATTGAAGATATTGCCTTTCTCAGTGTAGGCCTCCATGCAATCCAATATAGCCCTTCTCACATTCCCCAAAGACAGTGCTAATAGACTGCTCCATGAAGGGAAAGTATAACTCCCTCAAATGAACTCACACATCATAAAGCGGTTTCTCAGAAAACTTCTTTCTAGTCTTCATATAAGGATATTTCCTGTTTCACTGTAGGCCTCAATGCGCTCCCAAATATCACTTTGCAGATTCCACGAAAACACTGTTAGCAAACTGCTTCATGAAGAGAAAGGTGTAACTCTGCGAGATGAATTCACACATCACAAAGCAGTTTCTCAGAAAGCTTCTTTCTGGTTTTTATCTGAGGATGTTTCCTCTGCCTGAGGAGTCTTCAGAGCTATCCAAAATATCACTTCTGAGATTCCACACAAGCAGGGCTAGCAAACGGCTCCACGAAATACATGTGTAACTCTGTGAGATTAGTTAACACACCACAAGGCAGTTTCTCAGAAAGTTTTCTTCTGCTTTTTATCCGAGGATATTTCCTTTGGCCGTATAGTCTTCAAAGCGATTCGAAATATCCGTTCTCAGATTCCCCAAATCAGGGCTAGCAAATAGCTCCATGATATACAGGTGTAATTCGGTGAGTTGAATTCACACATCACAAACAGTTTCTCAGAAATATCCTTTCTTTTTTCAGCTAAGGCTATTCGTGGTCTCCAAGCGCCCCCGTGTGTCTCATTGCACTTTCTGCTAAGACACTGTTACCAAGCTTCTCACTGAAAACAAAGATGTCACTCTGTGAGCTGAATTCACCACAACAAAGCAGTTTCTGAGAAGGCCTCTCTCCAGTTTTTATCTGAGGATATTTCATTTTTCACCGTGGGATTCAACAATATTCAAGATACCACTTCTGAGATTCCACAAAAACGGCGCTAGCAAACTCCTCCATCAAAGAGTGGTTTAACTCTGTGAAATGAATTCACACATCACAGAGCAGTTTCACAGAAAGCTTCTTTCACGTTTTCAATTGAGGATATTTCCCTTGTCCGTATAGTCCTCATAGCGAACCGAAATATTCCTTCCCAGACTCAAGGAAAAGAGTGGTAGCAGAATGCTCCATGAAAGGACAGTGTATCTCTGTGAGATGAATTCACATATCAGATAGCAGTTTCTCAGAATACTTCTTTGTAGTTTTCATCTGAGGATATTGTCTTTTTCAACACACGCCTCAATGCGCTCCCAAATATCACTTTGCAGATTCCACGAAAACAGTGTTAGGAAACTGCTTCATGGAGAGGAACGTGTAAATCTGTGAGATGGATTCACACATCATAAAGCAGTTTCTCAGAAAGCTTCTTTCTCGTTTTAATCGGAGGCTATTTCCTGTCTCGTGGTAAGCTTCATGGCGCTAAGAAGTATCCCATTGCAGATTTCAAGAAAAGAGTGTCAGCAAACTGATCAATGAAAAGAACACCGTAACTCTGTGAGTTGCATTCACACATCACAATGCAGTTCCTCAGAACGCTTCTTTAAAGTTTTCATCTGAGGATATATCCTTTTTCACTGTAGCCCTCAATGCGCTCCCAAATGTCACTTTTCAGATTCCACGAAAACAGTGTTAGCAAACTGCTTCATGAAGAGAATGGTGTAACTCTGTGAGATGAAACCACACATCACAAAGAAGTTTCTCAGAAAGCTTCTTTCTAGTTTTCATATGAAGACATTTTCTTCGTCTGAGGAGTCTTCATAGCGATCCAAATTATCAGTTCTCAGATGCCACAACAAGAGTGCTAGGAAACGGCTCCACGAAATACATGTGTAACTGTGTGAGATGAATTCACACATCACAAAGCAGTTTCTCAGATCGCTGCTATCCAGTTTTCATGTGAGAATATTTCCTTTTTCACCAGAGGCCTCAAGGCGCTCCCAAATGCCACGTTGCAGTTTCCACGACAACAGTGTTAGCAAACTGCTCCATGAAGACTAAGGTGTAACTCTTTGAGATGAATTAACACATGACAAAGAAGTTTCTAAGAAAGCTTCTTTCACGTTTTTAATTGAAGATATTGCGTTTCTCAGTGTAGGCCTCCATGCGATCCAATATAGCCCTTCTCACATTCCCCAAAGACAGTGCTAATAGACTGCTCCATGATGGGGAAGTGTAACTCTCTCAAATGAACTCACACATCATAAAGCAGTCTCTCAGAAAGCTTCCTTGTAGTTTTCATCGAAGGATATTTCCTGTTTCACCGTAGGCCTCAATGCGCTAACAAACATCACTTTGTAGATTCCACGAAAACACTGTTAGTAATCTGCTTCATGAGGAGAAAGGTGTAACTCTGTGAGATGAATTTTCACATCACAAAGCAGTTTCTCAGAAAGCTTCTTTCTGGTTTTTATCTGAGGATGGTTCCTCTGTCTGAGGAGTCTTCAGAGCTATCCAAAAGATCACTTCTGAGATTCCACACAAACAGGGCTAGCAAACGGCTCCACGAAATACATGTGTAACTCTGTGAGATGAGTTAACACATCACAAGGCAGTTTCTGAGAAACTGGTTCCTTCTGGTTTTTATCCGAGGATATTTCCTTTGGCCGTATAGTCTTCAAAGCGATTCGAAATATCCGTCCTCAGATTCCACAAAATCAGGGCCAGGAAACGTCTCCACGGAATACAGGTGTAACTCAGTGAGTTGAATTCACACATCACAAACAGTTTCTCAGAAAGCTTGTTTCTTTTTTCAGCTGAGGCTATTAGTGGTCTCCAAGAACCCCCGTGTGTCTCATTGCACATTCTACCAAAACACTGTTACCAAGCTTCTCACTGAAAACAAAGATGTCACTCTGTGAGCTGAATTCACCCACGAAAAAGCAGTTTCTGAGAAGGCCTCTCTCCAGTTTTTATCTGAGGATATTTCATTTTTCACCGTGGGATTCAACGATATTCAAGATACTACTTCACAAAAAGCGGCGCTAGCAAATCCTCCATCAGGTCAATACAATGAAATGAATTCACACATCACAGGCAGTTTCACAGAGAAAGCTTCTTTCACGTTTTTCAATTGAGGATATTTTCCTTTGTCGTCTAGTCTTCATAGCGAACGAAATATTCCTTCCCAGACTCAGAAAAGAGTGGTAACAGAATGCTCCATGAAAGGACAGTGTATCTCTGGGATGGATTTAACATCGATAGCAGTTTCTCAGGATAATTGCCATTGGCTTTTCAGCTGCCTCAATTAGTTCCCAAATATCACTTTGCAGATTCCATGAGAGAAAACAGTGTTATTAAACTGCCATGGAAGGAACGGTATAAATCATAGGATAGTTCATACGTATAAACTAGTTTCTCAGAAAGCTTCTCACGTTTTTAATGGAGGCCATTTCCTTTGTCACGGTAGCTTCATGGCTAAGAAATATCCATTGCAGATTTCAAGAAAGAGTGTTAGCAAACTGATCAATGAAAGAACACCGTAAGTCCTATGAGTTGCATTCCACACATCATACAGTGTCTCAGAATGCTTCTTGAAAGTTTCACCTGAGGATATATCCCTTTTCACCACTTAGCCCTCAATGCGGCTCCCAAATATCACTTTCAGGTGCACAAAACAGTGTTAGCAAACTGCTTCATGAAGAAAGGGTGTAACTCTGTGGATGAAAGCACACACAAAGAAGTTACTCAAGCTTCTTTCTACAGTTTTTATGTGAGGACATTTCCTTCATCCCAGTCTTCATGGCGATCCGAATTATCACTTCTCAGATGCCACAACAAGGCCTTCACAGAAGCTTGGCTCCACGAAATACATGTGTAACTCTGTGAGATGAATTCACATCACAAAGCAGTTTCTCAAGATCCACTGCTATCAGTTTTCATGTGAGGATATTTCCTTTTCACACCACAGGCCTCAATCATCCCAAATATGCTTTGCAGATTCCCACAAAACTTCGCGTTAGGAAACTGCTTTATGGAGGAGAAAGGGGTAACTCTGTGAGATGAACTCTCTCATCACAAAGCAGTTTCTGAGAGAAGCTCTGTCTAGTTTTTATCGAAAGTTGTTTCCTTTGTCACTGTAAGCTTCCTTAAATAAATATCCATTGTAGATTTCAAGAAAACAGTTTAGCAAACTGATCAATGAAAAGAACACTGCAACTCTGTAGGTTGCATTCACCTACAATGCAGTTTCTCAGAACGCTTCTTTAAAGTTTTCATAGCAGGGTCATCCTTTTCCACCCATAGGCCTCAATCCGTTTCCAAATATCACTTTCAGATTCCCGCGAAAACAGTGTTAGCAAACTGCTTCATGAAGAAAGGGGTAACTCTGCGAGATGAATTCACACATCACAGAAAGTTTCTCAAGCTTCTCCAGTTTTCATCAGGGATATTTCCTTGGTCAGAGCCTTCCTAGCGATTCAAAATATCACTTTCTCCAGATGCCACAAGAAGGTGTTAGCAAACAGCTCCACAGGGAAATACATGTGTAACTGTGAGATGAATTCACACATCACACAGCAGTTTCTCAAGCTTCTTTTCTCTTTTTATCGGAGGAATTTCCTTTGTACGTCAAGCTTCATGGCTAAAATATCCATTGCAGATTTCAAAGAAAACCGTGTTGGCAAACTGATCAATGAAAGAACAGTGTAAGTCTGTGAGTTGCATTCACACATCACAATACGGTTTCTCAGGCAGCCACTTGATTTTCATCTGAGGGATATTTCCTTTGTCACCACAGGCCTCAAAGGCTCCCAAATATCACTTTGCAGATTCACAGAAAACACTGTTAGCAAACCCTTCATGAAGAAAGGATTGTAACTCTGTGAGATGAATTCCACGTAAAGCAGTTTCAGATGGCTTCTTTCTGGTTTTATCTGAGGATATTTCCTTTGTCTGAGGAGTCTTCAGAAGGTCAAAATATCACTTCTGAATTCCACACAAACAGGGCTAGTAAACGGCTCCATGAAATACAGGTTCGTCAATTGAGTTGAATTCACACATCACAAACAGTTTCTCAAGCTTCTATCTTTTATGAGCTGAGGGCTATTTGTGGTCTCAAAGCCCCCATGTGTCTCATTGCACATTCTGCCAAAACACCGTTAGCAAGCTTCTCACTGAAAACAAAGATGCCACTCTGTGAGCTGAATTCACCCACGACAAAGCAGTTTCCCAGAGGCCTCTACGGTTTTATCTGAGGATATTTCGTTTTCACCGTGACATTCAAAGGTGTTCAGGATACCACTTCTGAGATTTCACAAAAGTAAGCTAGCAAACTCCTCCATCAAGAGTGGTTTAAAACTCTGTGAAATGAATTCACACATCACAGAGCAGGTTTCACAGAAGCTTCTTTCACGTTTTCAATTGGGGATTTCCTTTGTCCGTCTAGTCTTCATAGCCGAACGAGAAATATTCCTTCCCAGACTCAAGAAAAATTGGTAACAAGTGCTCAGAAGGTTGGTGTACCTGTGAGATGAATTCACATATCAGATAGCTGTTTTCAGAAACCGTTCTAGTTTTTCATCTGAAGATGTGCCTTTTTTTTTTTGCACCACATGCCTCAATGGCTCCCCAAATATCACTTTGCAGATTCCAGAAAACAGTGTTAGGAAACTGCTTCATGGAGAGCAGCGTAAAATCTGTGAGATGAATTCACACATCATAAAGCAGTTTCTCAGAAAGCTTCTTTCTCCTTTTAATAGGAGGATATTTCCTGTGTCACATTAAGCTTAGGCTAGAAATATCCAGTACTAATTTCAAAGAAAAGGTGTTAGCAAACTGATCAATAGAAAAGAACACCGTAACTCTGTGAGTTGCATTCACACATCACAATGGTTTCTCAGAATGCTTCTTTAAAGTTTTCATGAGGATATATCCTTTTTCACCATAGCCCTCAATGCACTCCCAAATATCACTTTTCAGATTCTACGAAAACAGTGTTAGTAAACTGCTTCATGAACAGAAAGGTGTACTTCTGTGAGATGAAACCACATATCAGAAAGAAGTTTCTCAGAAAGCTTCTTTCTAGTTTTTATGTGAGGACATTTCCTTCTTCTGAAGAGTCTTCATAGCGATCAGAATTATCACTTCTCAAATGCCACAAAAAGAGTGCTAGGAAACGGCTCCACGAAATACATGTGTAACTCTGTGAGATGAATTCACACATCACAAAGCAGTTTCTCAAATCGCTGCTTTCCAGTTTTCATGTGAGGATATTTCCTTTTTCACCACAGGCCTCAATGCGCTCCCAAATATCACTTTGCAGATTCCACAAAAACTGCGTTAGGAAACTGCTTTATGGAGAGAAAGGGGTAACTCTGTGAAATGAACTCACTCATGACAAAGCAGTTTCTGAGAAAGCTTCTGTCTAGTTTTAATCGGAAGATATTTCCTGTGTCACGGTAATCTCCTTTGCGCTAAGAAATATCCCATTGCAGATTTCAAGAAAAGAGTGTTAGCAAACTGATCAATGAAAAGAGCACTGTAACTCTGTGAGTTGCATTCACACATTACAATGCAGTTTCTCAGAACGCTTCTTTAAAGTTTTCATCTGAGGATATATCCCTTTTCACTGTAGCCCTCAATGCGCTCCCAAATATCACTTTTCAGATTCCACGAAAACAGTGTTAGCAAACTGCTTCATGAAGAGAAAGGTGTAACTCTGTGAGATGAAAGCACACATAACAAAGAAGTTTCTCAGAAAGCTTCTTTTTAGTGTTTATGAGAGGACATTTCCTTCGTCTGCGGAGTCTTCATAGCGATCCGAATGATCACTTCTCAGATGCCACAAGAAGAGTGTTAGCAAACAGCTCCACGAAATGCATGTGTAACTCTGTGAGACGAATTCACACATCACAAAGCAGATCCTCAGATTGCTGCTTTCCAGTTTTCATCTGAGGATATTTTCTTTTTCACCACAGGTGAATGCATCCCGTAGTGTAACACGACACTTTTCAGGGCTCATTTTGCCAGCACTCTTTTTGGGAAATTTTAAAAGGGATATTTTGGATCGCCTTGAAGCCTATGGTGACAAGGAAATATCGTCTGATAACAACTGGAAAGAAGCCTTCTGAGAAACTGCTTTGTGATATGCCAATACATCTCACAGAGTTGCAATGTAATTTTCATTGAGCAGTCTGCTAACACTGTTCTCTTAGAATGTGTAAAGGGATATTTTGCAGCACATTGAAGTTTGTGGAGGGAAAGGAAACATCCTCAGAGAAAAATTAGAAAGAAGGTTTCTGAAAAACTGCTTTCTGATGTTAGAATGCATCTCACAGATTTACACTCTCCTTTCATTGAGCAGTCCATTACCGCTGTCTTTGGGGAATCTGAGAAGGGATATTTTGGATAGCATTGAAGCTTATACTGACAAAGGAAATATCATCAAATAAAAACTAGGAAGAAGCTTTCTGAGAAACTTCCTTGTGATGTGTGAATTCATCTCACAGATTTATACCTATCTCTTCATGAAGCACTTTGCTAACACTGTTTTCATGGAATCTGCAAAGAGATATTTGGGAGCGTTTTGGGACATATGGTGAAAAAGGAAATATTCTCAGATAAACACTAGGAAGAAGCCTTCTGAGGAACTGCTTTCGGATGTGTGAAGTCATCTCACCGAGTTACACTTTCGTTTCTTGCAGTAGTCATTACCACTGTGTTTGGGGAAGCTGGGAAGGGATATCTTGGATGGCATTGAAGCTTATGCTGACTAAGGAAATATCATCAAATAAAAACTATAAAGAAGTTTTCTGAGAAACTTCTTTCAGATGTGTAAATTCATTTCACAGAGTTACATCTTTCTATTCACGAAGCAGTTTCCTAACACTGTTTTCGGGTATCTGCAAAGAGATATTTCGGACTGTATTGAGATCTATTGTGAAAATGGAAATATTCTCAGATAAAAACGAGAAAGAAGCTTTCTGAGAAAGTGCATTGTGATGTGTGAATATATCTCACAGAGTTACACTTTTCTTTTCATTGGGCAGATTGCTAACACTGTATTCTTGGAATCTGCAATGGGATATTTCTTAGCGCAATGAAGGTTACGCTGAAAAAGGAAATATTCCCAGATAAAAATTTGAAAGAAGCATTCTGAGAAACTGCATTGTGATGTGTGAATTCATC
>NW_022169181.1:0-1080 GCF_008728515.1 Papio anubis
AACAGAAAACTCCTTAAAACCATGTTGTACTTTTTGAGAATCACAGAATTGTGAGGACAAGTTCTCTCATTAAGTTGCCTTACGCCTTAGAGAAATAACAAACCAACAAGTTCTCATTAAGTTGTCTTACACCTTAGAGAAATAACAAACCAAACTGGTTTTCTTTTCCCTCACCCGTGACTCAAGCTTTTTTTTTTTTTTTTTTTTTTTTTGTATGAACTTATCTGCATTTCCTGTGTGACGTATATAGTTCAATAACTTCTGTGTGTCCTCTGTATATTTTTGGGGCAGTTCTTTTTAAAAATAATCCCTCCAAAGCTTCTGAATCAAGAGTGGACTGAGCAAGCACATTTGCTACGCCTTTCAAAAATCTTATTAAAGTGGTAAGAAAGTTATACAAAAGGACTAAATCCATGACAGTGCTGAGAAAGGGGAAATGTTCTGTGCATCAGATTTTTAAAAAGCAGTTTGATTGTGATATAATTCATATACTATAAAATAAATCAATTTGAAATGTAAAATCCAGTGGTTTGGAGTATATTCACAGAGTTGTACAATTATCACAATCAACATTAGAACATTTTTATCATCACCACTACCCCCCCCCAAAAAAAACTCCTGTATCTGTCAGCAGTCTCTCACCATTTTGCTTCAAGCTCCCCTCACTCCCAGCCCTTGTCAACCACCAATTTACTTTCCACCTCTATAGATTTGCCTATTCTGAAATTGCATATAAATGAAATTATACAATTTTTTTTAAACTGGATTCTCTCAGTGTAACGTTTCCAGGGTTCACACATAGTACAGCATGTATCAGTAGTTCATTCTGTTTTTATTGTTCAATAGTATTTTATTGTACGAATACCACATTTTATTTATCCAGTCATCAGTTGATAGACATTTGGGTTGTTTCCACTTTCTGGCTGTCATGAATAATGTTTTTATCTAAGTTTGTATGCAAGTTTTTGTGTGGACATGTTTTCATTTATCTTGGGTATATATTTAGTGGGATTGCTGGGTCATATGGTAATTCTATCTTTGGCATTTTGAGTAACTGCCAAACTGTTTATAAAGCACATT
>NW_022169182.1:0-1080 GCF_008728515.1 Papio anubis
ATCTGTATAACTGGAAGACTCAGAGTGCTCGGTTTTCAGACAACCCCAAAGATTTACTGGCTTTACTGGATAGTGTCATGTTAACCCACCAGCCCACTTGGGATGATTATCAGCAGCTCCTCCGAATCTTGTTTACCACGGAAGAGCGAGAGAGAATACAGGTAGAAGCTAGAAAGCTGGTCCCGGGGGACGACGGTCAACCGACTGCCAACCCCGACCTCATAAACGCGACCTTTCCTCTGAGCAGGCTGGCGTGGGACAACACGGCAGAAGGTAGGGGATGGCTACACCTTTATCGCCAAACTCTAATGGCAGGTCTCCGGGCAGCTGCTCGCAAGCCCACTAATTTGGCCAAAGTATATTCTATTCTATAGGGAAAGACAGAGAGCCCAGCCACCTACTTAAAAAGATTAATGGAAGCTTTTAGACAGTACACCTCCATAGATCCAGAGGCTCCAGGAAGTCAGGCAGCTGTTGTAATGTCTTTCGTAAATCAGGCAGCCCCAAATATTAAAAAACTCCAAAAATTAAAAGACTCGGAAGGAAAGCGGATTCAGGACCTCCTTCAGATAGCCCAGCAGGTTTATAATAACAGAGATATTCCAGAGGAAAGGCAATTTAAGGCCACTGAACCAAGGTCCTGGCAGCAGTAGTACAGAAAAAACATCTACAGCCAGAGTACACCCAACCTAGGCGGCCCCCCCAGGCATGATAATCTGAGAAAAGACCAATGTGCCTACTGCAAGGAGGCTAGCCACTGGGTAAGAGACTGCCTCACTGCTGCCCAACCCGGACCTGGACGCCCCACTCCACGACAGCACCGAGATACTAACTCAGTTGCACGGAGTTCGAGAAGACCTGCAGGACCGCCCACTTCCTGACGCCGACCTAGTCTGATTCACTGATGGGAGCAGCTTCATGCATCAGGGCCAGAGGTACGCTGGAGCGGCAGTGACTTCAGAGACTAAGGTAATCTGGGCGGAACCCCTGCCCCCGGGGACATCGGCCCAGAAGGCCGAACTGATAACGCTCACCCAAGCTCTTACCTTAGGGGCGGGGAAAAAGCTGACGGTATATACA
>NW_022169183.1:0-1080 GCF_008728515.1 Papio anubis
CTGAGTAGTTCTCACTTGTTTTTATTCATCTTTCTTAAATGTCCATAGAGCTCATATGTGCCTCAATGTTTAACACTGTAAGTGTTTTGGGTCTTTCTTTAGAAGTTTGGCAATATTTTTATGACCAGAAACACGCTGTGGGAACTTAACTTTTATTTCTACCATGCAAGGAAAATAAATCTCAGTACCCCAAACTCACTAAGCCAAAGGGAAAAGTCAAGCTAGGAACTGCCTCAGGCAAACATGCCTCCCATTTTATTCCTAAATAAGGTGGCTACAAGAGAAAAAAGCTACATACAGACCTCCCTCACAGTTTGTCCACAAGGAAATGCCTCGTGGGCCTCAAGATCTCTACCCGGAAAGACTTCTGCTGAATTTCACCCTGGCAATGCAGTTGCCAGCTGATCTTCCCAGGCGTGGGACAGGGCGTCATCCCTCAGCTCACCTGAGACAAATACCTATATGATTGCTTCCTCTGCCCTGTGTAAAATGCAGCTTCACTGAGCCACACTAAGGTGTAAGTCACTATTCCTCTATCCCCACTCACAAGTCAATTGTGTATTCACCGAAAGGCTTATGAAAAAGACTCAAAACAATGCAATCCTTTGTCTCTTGTCCACCTATAACCTGGAAGGCCCCCACCTTTGTGTTTTCATACCTTTCCAGATGGAACCAATGTACACCTTACACCTACTGACTGATGTCTTATGTCTCCTTAAAATGTACAAAAATGTATAAAAGCAAGCCGCACCCCAAGTACCTGGGGCACATGCTGTCAGGATCTCCTGAGGCTGTCACAGCACGTCCTTAACCCTGGGAAAGTAAACTTTCTAAAAGGATTGAGACCTGTCTCAGATACGTTGGGTTCATACTATCAGTTGTGAACTCCAAGTATATCAACACCTGTCGATGGGTTCAGTGAGGGGCCTACTGTGTGTGTCTTCAGTGGAGACTGGAACTGCATCTGTGACAACTTCCTGCCCCACAGTGCCCCTCCAAAACAGGAAAGTGAGCTCACACCTACTCCACATATGCAGGTAGTTCTGCCGCTGGCGAGACCGCAGCATCCTCTCCACCCAC
>NW_022169184.1:0-1080 GCF_008728515.1 Papio anubis
AGTGGCCGGATCTCAGCTCACTGCAAGCTCTGCCTCCCGGGTTTATGCCATTCTCCTGCCTCAGCCTCCCAAGTAACTGGGACTACAGGCGCCCGCCACCTCGCCCGTTAATCCATCATGACATAATTTTTGCATATGGTTCGAGAGAGAGGTCCAGTTTCATTCTCATGCATATGGATATCCAATTTTCTCAGCATCTTTTATTGAAGAGTGTGTCCTTGCCCCACTGTATGTTCTTGTTCTTGGGACCTTTGTTGAAAAACAGTTGGCTGTAAATATGTGAATTTATTCCCGGATTCTCTATTCTGTTCCATTGGTATATGTGGTTTTTCTGTTGTTTTTGTTGTTTGTTTGTTTGTGGTTTTTGTTTTCTTTCTTACAAACACCATGCTGTTTTGATTACTACAATTACTACTTTGTAACATATTTTGAATTCAGGTAGTGTAATGCCTCCTGGTTTTTCTTTATACCCAGGATTGCTTTGACTATTGGGGCTCTTTTTTTCATTTAATACAAATTTTAGGATTTGTTTCTAATTATTTGAAAGAATGAGGTTGGCATTTTGACAGAAATTATACTGAACCTATAGATTGCTTTGGGAAGTATGACCATTTTCATAATATTAATTTTTCTAATCCATGAGCATAAGATATCTTTTCAGTTATAATCCCTTAAATTTCCTTTATCAGTCTTTTGTAGCTTTTCTTGTAAATGTGTTCTAGCTCCAGTTAAATTAATTATTGTTTTTTTTTTCTGTAGCTAATGTAAATGGCATTTCTTTCTTGATTTCATTCTCAGCTAAATCATTATCAGTGTGTAAAAATGCTATGGATTTTTGTGCATTGATTCACTATCCTACAATTTTCCTAAATTCATTTATAAGATCTATGAGATTTTTGGGGGGAGCCTTCATGTTTTTTTTTTAATATAATGTCATCTAATCTGGAAAGAGAGATAATTCAACAACTTCTTTTCCAATTTAGGTGCTTTTTATTTATTTCTCTTATCTGATGCCTCCTACTAGGACTTCCAGCAGTTGATTGAACAGGAGTGGGGAAAGTGGACATCCTTGTTTTATTC
>NW_022169185.1:0-1080 GCF_008728515.1 Papio anubis
AGTGCAGTGGCGTGATCTCGGCTCGCTGCAACCTCCACCTCCTGGGTTCAAGCGATTCTCCTGCTTCAGCCTCCTGAGTAGCTGGGATTAGGGGCGCGTCCCACCACGTCTGGCTAATTTTTTGTATTTTTAGTAGAGATGGGGTTTCACCATCTTGGCCAGGCTGGTCTCGAACTCCTGACCTCTGGTGATCTACCCGCCTCAGCCTCCCAAACTCCTGGAATTACAGGCGTGAGCCACTGTGTCCAGCCTGTTTTTGGTTTGTGTGTGTGTGTGTGTGTGTTTTTGAGACAGGTCTTACTGTCACCCAGGCTGGAGTGCAGTGGTGCAATCACGGCTCACTGCAGCCTCAGCCTCCTGTGTTCAAGCAATCCTCCAGCCTCAGCCTCCTGAGTAGCTGGGACAACCGGTGCACACCACCATTCTTGGCTAATTAAATTTTTATTTTTTTTTTTGTAGAAATGGGGGTCTCACTATGTTGCCTAGGCTGGTCTCAAACTCCTGACTTCCCATGATCTTCCTGCCTCAGCCTCCCAAAGTGCTGGGATTACAGGTGTGAGCCACTGTGCCCGGCCTCTGACCCTGTTTTTACACCAAGGTGAGACATAGATGACAACCATGAGAGTCAGGCATGTTGGCTCGCACCTGCAATCCCAGTGCTTTGGGAGGCCAAGGTGGGAGGATCGCTTGAGCTCAGGAGTTTGAGGCTGCAGTGATTGCACCAGTGCACTCCAGCCTGGGCTACAGAGACACTGTCTCTTACAAAAAAAAAACAAGGCGGGCACCGTGGCTTATGCCTGTAATCCCAGCACTTTGGGAGGCCGAGGTGGGCAGATCATCTGAGGTCAGGAGTTTGAGACCAGCCTGGCCAACATGGTGAAACCCCGTCTCCACTAAAAATACAAAAATTAGCCAGGCATGGTGGCACATGCTGGTAATGCCAGCTACTCGAGAGGCTGAGGCAAGAGAATCACTTGAACCCAGGAGGTGGAGGTTGCAGTGAGCCAAGATTGCTCCACTGTACTCCAGCCTAGGCAACAGAATGAGATTCTGTCTCAAAAAAAAAAAAAAAAAAAAAAA
>NW_022169186.1:0-1080 GCF_008728515.1 Papio anubis
AACAGAAAACTCCTTAAAACCATGTTGTACTTTTTGAGAATCACAGAATTGTGAGGACAAGTTCTCTCATTAAGTTGCCTTACGCCTTAGAGAAATAACAAACCAACAAGTTCTCATTAAGTTGTCTTACACCTTAGAGAAATAACAAACCAAACTGGTTTTCTTTTCCCTCACCCGTGACTCAAGCTTTTTTTTTTTTTTTTTTTTTTTTTGTATGAACTCATCTGCATTTCCTGTGTGACGTATATAGTTCAATAACTTCTGTGTGTCCTCTGTATATTTTTGGGGCAGTTCTTTTTAAAAATAATCCCTCCAAAGCTTCTGAATCAAGAGTGGACTGAGCAAGCACATTTGCTACGCCTTTCAAAAATCTTATTAAAGTGGTAAGAAAGTTATACAAAAGGACTAAATCCATGACAGTGCTGAGAAAGGGGAAATGTTCTGTGCATCAGATTTTTAAAAAGCAGTTTGATTGTGATATAATTCATATACTATAAAATAAATCAATTTGAAATGTAAAATCCAGTGGTTTGGAGTATATTCACAGAGTTGTACAATTATCACAATCAACATTAGAACATTTTTATCATCACCACTACCCCCCCCCAAAAAAAACTCCTGTATCTGTCAGCAGTCTCTCACCATTTTGCTTCAAGCTCCCCTCACTCCCAGCCCTTGTCAACCACCAATTTACTTTCCACCTCTATAGATTTGCCTATTCTGAAATTGCATATAAATGAAATTATACAATTTTTTTTAAACTGGATTCTCTCAGTGTAACGTTTCCAGGGTTCACACATAGTACAGCATGTATCAGTAGTTCATTCTGTTTTTATTGTTCAATAGTATTTTATTGTACGAATACCACATTTTATTTATCCAGTCATCAGTTGATAGACATTTGGGTTGTTTCCACTTTCTGGCTGTCATGAATAATGTTTTTATCTAAGTTTGTATGCAAGTTTTTGTGTGGACATGTTTTCATTTATCTTGGGTATATATTTAGTGGGATTGCTGGGTCATATGGTAATTCTATCTTTGGCATTTTGAGTAACTGCCAAACTGTTTATAAAGCACATT
>NW_022169187.1:0-1080 GCF_008728515.1 Papio anubis
GTTTAAGAAACCTTTGTCTAATCAGTAGTCATGAAAGTTTCCCCCATGTTTTCTTTTAGAACTACTGTAATTTCAGCTCATATATATATATATATAATTATACTTTAAGTTCTAGGGTACATGTGCACAACGCGCAGGTTTGTTACATATGTATACATGTGCCATGTTGGTGTGCTGCACCCATTAACTCGTCGTTTACATTAGGTATATCTCCTAATGCTATCCCTCCCCCCTACCCCCTCCCCACAATAGGACCCGGTGTGTGATGCTCCCCTTCCTGTGTCCAGGTGATCTCATTGTTCAGTTCCCACTTATGAGTGAAAACATGCAGTATTTGGTTTTCTGTTCTTGCGATAGTTTGCTGAGAATGATGGTTTCCAGCTGCATCCATGTCCCTACAAAGGACACAAACTCATCCTTTTTTATGGCTGCATAGTATTCCATGGTGTATATATGCCACATTTTCTTAATCCAGTCTGTCACTGAGGGACATTTGGGTTGATTCCAAGTCTTTGCTATTGTGAATAGTGCCGCAATAAACATACATGTGCATGTGTCTTTAGAGCAGCATGACTTATAATCCTTTGCGTATATACCCAATAATGCGATGGCTGGGTCAGATGGTATTTCTAGTTCTAGATCCTGGAGGAATCACCACACTGTTTTCCACAATGGTTGAACTAGTTTACAGTCCCACCAACAGTGTAAAAGTCGTCCTGTTTCTCCACATCCTCTCCAGCACTATTGTTTCCTAATTTTTTAATGATTGCCATTCTAACTGGTGTGAGATGCTATCTCATTGTGGTTTGGATTTGCATTTCTCTGATGGCCAGTGATGACGAGCATTTTTTCATGTGTCCGTTGGCTGTATGAATGTCTTCTTTTGAGATGTGTCTGTTCATATCCTTTGCCCACTTTTTGATGGGGTTGTTTGTTTTTTTCTTGTAAATTTGATTGAGTTCTTTATAGGTTCTGGATATTAGCCCTTTGTCAGATGAGTAGATTGCAAAAATTTTCTCCCATTCTGTAGGTTGCCTGTTCACTCTGATGGTAGTTTCTTTTGCTGTGCAGAAGCTCTTT
>NW_022169188.1:0-1080 GCF_008728515.1 Papio anubis
CTCCTGACCTCAGGTGATCCACCTACCTCCGCCTCCCAAAGTGCTGGAATTGCAGGCGTGAGCCACTGCACCCAGCCAACAATTTTTTTTTCATTTTAACAATTTTTAAGTATACAGGTCAAAGGAATTAAGTACATTCACACTGTTTTACAAGCATCCTCCGCATTTATAGGGAGTGTTTTTGCAAAACTCAAACTTTGTACCTATTAAACACCGCACTTACTTTCCTGTAGCCCTGGGAACCAGTCTTTTACTTTGTATTTCTGTCAACTACTCTAAGTACCATGTATGAGTGGAGTCATACAGTATAGTGAAGAAATCATGAGGAAGTATAATACACACTATATAACAAGTTTATTCATTTGAACATGATCACTAACAGCGATCATTGGTACATGGTGATTATAGAGGAAGATAGATTAAGAAAAAAATTATTGGGCCGGGCGCGGTGGCTCACGTCTGTAATCCCAGCGCTTTGGGAGGCTGAGGCGGGCGGATCACGAGGTCAGGAGATTGAGACCATCCTGGCTAACACAGTGAAACCCCGTCTCTACTAAAAAATACAAAAAAATTAGCCGGGCGTGGCGGCGGGCGCCTGTAGTCCCAGCTACTCCTTAGGCTGAGGCAGGAGAATGGCGTGAACCCGGGAGGTGGAGCTTGCAGTGAGCCGAGATCGCGCCACTGCACTCCAGCATGGGCGACAGAGCGAGACTCCGTCTCAAAAAAAAAAAAAAAAAAGAAAAAAAAGAAAAAAATGATTGGATGAACACATTAAATTTATTAAAATGATGCCCAAATACTACAGCAGTGAGTCCCCTCCTCCAGTCACAGGGCTGGTCATGGTGGAGCTGAGAGCCCAGTGCAGCTGTCTGACTCCCAGAGCCCATGCTCAGCCCAAACTTCACTGAGCCCTGAGGCCTTCTGCCCCTGCCACCTGGGCACTCAGTGGACCTGAGATTCTTCATGGCCTGGTCTTCTTGGCCTTGAGGGCGTGGCTGGCCTCCTAAGATGGGGGCTCAGTGGCAGGATAGGCTGTAGCTGTAGGACAGAGCAGCAGCTGTGAGGCTCCAGGAGCCACAC
>NW_022169189.1:0-1080 GCF_008728515.1 Papio anubis
AATGTAGGAGAAAAGACAGTATATCACCCATAGTTTCATCCTCTAGAGTATTCCAACTTTTATGTGTGTGTGTGTATATGTGTGTGTGTGTATATATATATGATTTTTGTTTTTTTGTTTTTTGTTTTGAGATGGAGTCTTGCTCTGTCGCCCAGGCTGGAGTACAGTGGTGCGATCTCTGCTCACTGCAAGCTCTACCGGGTTCACGCCATTCTCCTGCCTAAGCCTCCGGAGGTAGCTGGGACTATAGGTGCTGAAAGGAGCTGGGCACATTCCTCAGCCCCAGGCTCAAAACTCCCTGAGCCTAGTACAAACACATCCCATCCTCCCATCCCACCACATACCACCATATATCTCTCCAACTCCCTGAGCCCAGTACAAACACCACCTGGAAAGTCTCCAATAAGGAGACAGCCGTTCAAGGTTACTGAAAGCGTGGGAGCCAAAAGAATTTCTTTGTTCCCCTGCAACTTTCGGGCTATAAAAAGCAAATGCTCGCATTGATCGGGGCCCTCTTGTATACTGTGGAATGGAGGGACCAGGTTCGAACTTGTAGTAAAGATCCTTGCCGCTTGGCTTTGACTCTGGTCTCTGGTGGTCTTCTTTGGGGAACAAACTGTCTGGGCATAACATCTGGGGGCTCGTCCGGGATTCCCCAAGCCCACCAGACCCCTGGTCAACGGATCTGCTAAGATCGATCTACTGATAGGTGAGCTGGCTCGTCTCCGTTTGTCTGTCTGTGTCTGTATGTCTGTTCTGAATCTGAATCTGTGACTCGCGAGGTCTGAAACTGAAGCTGGCACAGTCCTGGCGGACGCGCTATAGGACAGCCAGTGGAGACCGGTGGGAGACGTCCCCTGGCTCTCTTCTGATTTAAATTCTGATCTGAGCTGCCGGAGCGCGTTTGCGATCCGGGCAGCAGCTGCGCTGGCGATCTGAGTTGCCGGAGCACGTTCACGATCCGGGCAACAGCTGACTCTGAGTTGCCCCGGTCCCTGGGCGCGCGCGTGCGGTCTGAGTTGCCCCGGTCCCCGGGCGCGCGCGTGCGGTCTGAGTTGCCCCGGTCCCCGGGCGCGCGCG
>NW_022169190.1:0-1080 GCF_008728515.1 Papio anubis
ATCTGTATAACTGGAAGACTCAGAGTGCTCGGTTTTCAGACAACCCCAAAGATTTACTGGCTTTACTGGATAGTGTCATGTTAACCCACCAGCCCACTTGGGATGATTATCAGCAGCTCCTCCAAATCTTGTTTACCACGGAAGAGCGAGAGAGAATACAGGTAGAAGCTAGAAAGCTGGTCCCGGGGGACGACGGTCAACCGACTGCCAACCCCGACCTCATAAACGCGACCTTTCCTCTGAGCAGGCTGGCGTGGGACAACACGGCAGAAGGTAGGGGATGGCTACACCTTTATCGCCAAACTCTAATGGCAGGTCTCCGGGCAGCTGCTCGCAAGCCCACTAATTTGGCCAAAGTATATTCTATTCTATAGGGAAAGACAGAGAGCCCAGCCACCTACTTAAAAAGATTAATGGAAGCTTTTAGACAGTACACCTCCATAGATCCAGAGGCTCCAGGAAGTCAGGCAGCTGTTGTAATGTCTTTCGTAAATCAGGCAGCCCCAAATATTAAAAAACTCCAAAAATTAAAAGACTCGGAAGGAAAGCGGATTCAGGACCTCCTTCAGATAGCCCAGCAGGTTTATAATAACAGAGATATTCCAGAGGAAAGGCAATTTAAGGCCACTGAACCAAGGTCCTGGCAGCAGTAGTACAGAAAAAACATCTACAGCCAGAGTACACCCAACCTAGGCGGCCCCCCCAGGCATGATAATCTGAGAAAAGACCAATGTGCCTACTGCAAGGAGGCTAGCCACTGGGTAAGAGACTGCCTCACTGCTGCCCAACCCGGACCTGGACGCCCCACTCCACGACAGCACCGAGATACTAACTCAGTTGCACGGAGTTCGAGAAGACCTGCAGGACCGCCCACTTCCTGACGCCGACCTAGTCTGATTCACTGATGGGAGCAGCTTCATGCATCAGGGCCAGAGGTACGCTGGAGCGGCAGTGACTTCAGAGACTAAGGTAATCTGGGCGGAACCCCTGCCCCCGGGGACATCGGCCCAGAAGGCCGAACTGATAACGCTCACCCAAGCTCTTACCTTAGGGGCGGGGAAAAAGCTGACGGTATATACA
>NW_022169191.1:0-32259 GCF_008728515.1 Papio anubis
TGGAGTGCAGTGGTGCAATCTCAGCTCACTGCAACCTCTGCCTCTCCCCTCTCGGGTTCAAGCGATTCTCCTGTCTCAGCCTCCCGAGTAGCGGGGATTATAGGCGCAGGCCCCCACACCCGGCTATTAATTTTTGTATTTTTAGTAGAGATGGGGTTTCACCCTATTAGTCAGGATGGTCTCGAACTCCTGACCTCAGGTGATCCACCTCAGCCTCCCAAAGTGCTGGGATTACAGGCATGAGCCACCGTGCCTGGCTGAATTTTTAAAATACACATATAAAGAAATAATCAGGCCGGGCGCGGTGGCTCAAGCCTGTAATCCCAGCACCTTGGGAGGCCGAGACGGGCGGATCACGAGGTCCGGAGATCGAGACCATCCTGTGTGCTGCGATCCGGCCACTGCACTCCAGCCTGGGTGACAGAGCAAGACGCCGTCAAAAAAAAAAAAAAGAAAAAGAAATAATCAGCAAGAAGCATTATTAGAGAAATAGGCTTGTAAAGCTGCCAATTTTTTTTTAACAAATTGAGGCACTGGTTTTATTTGGTAATGTTTCGAATCGAAAAGTGCTAGACCCAGAGACCTAGGGACAGAAAAGCTATATTAATTCACAACCAAGGTGCAAACTTCATGCCCCTGCCTCCACTCACTCACATTTCCCCTAGTCTACCTGCCTCAATTCCAACTTAAGAAAAATGCCTCCAGAAAACACCAGAGACAGAGTTTGGTTGCCAGGTTACAATATTTCCTCTTGAAGACTGATCTTTGTAGCTTCCTGGACTACTGAACTAGCCAGTACCAATTTCATTCTCTGTGGAAACCCACTTTTCCTCTTACATAAGTAATTGTTCCAAAGGTAAAGCTGTCTCCTGAAAGAATATAAAATCCAAATAGGTGAAAGAAGAGTTGGGATTTCATCATCATCCAGCCATATTTGGCAAGCACTTGCTTAGAAAGGGCTCTTATTTGGAAATTTTACAAAGAAATGTACAAAGGCAATGACCCGAGACAATAGTTCATGTTATCTGTACATTCACAATTTAAGACAAACAAATGAGTAACAGTCTTAATAGCTAAAATGACAGATGCTGAGTTACACTAGAACAAACTCATTTGAAACATAAGTTGGAACAAGAGCGAAACTCTGTCTCAAAAAAAAAAAAAAGAAAAAGAAAAAGTACAACTTGCGGTGGCACGTGGGAGAACAAATATAACAGAATTTATTCATTCATTAAGAACTTACATGTGGCCGGGCGCGGTGGCTCACGCCTGTAATCCCAGCACTTTGGGAGGCTGAGGCGGGCGGATCACGAGGTCAGGAGATCGAGACCATCCTGGCTAACAACGGTGAAACCCCGTCTCTACTAAAAATGCAAAAAATTAGCTGGGCATGGTGGCGGGCGCCTGTAGTCCCAGCTACTTCGGAGGCTGAGGCAGGAGAATGGCGTGAACCCGGGAGGCGGAGCTTGCAGTGAGCCGAGATCGCGCCACTGCACTTCAGCCTGGGCGACTGAGCGAGACTCTGTCTCAAAAAAAAAAAAAAAAAAAAAAAAAGAACTTACATGTAAAGAATAAGACTATACAAGTGGGTGATGAATGCAATCCAGTATTAATCTTCAAGGAGATTACATTCAAATCAGAGAGGGGAAAAAGAAAAAAACCGTAAGTGTCTTTATCCAAGGCACTGTGCTAGGTACAAGGCAGAAATAGAAGTGAGAGTTGGGGCTGGACACGCTGGCTTGCGCCCATAATCCCAGAACTTTGGGAGGCTGAGGAGGGCAGATCACTTGAGGTTAGGAGTTTGAGACTGGCCTGGCCAACGTGGAGAAACCCCATCTCTACTAAAAATACAAAAATTAGCCGGGCGTGGTGTGCACCTGTAATTCCAGCAACTCGGAAGGTCGAGGTAAGAGAATTGCTCAAACCCAGGAGACAGAGGTTGCAGTGAGCCAAGATTGTGCCATTGCACTCCAGTCTGGGTGACAAACAGAGACTCTGTGTCTAAATAAATACATAAATAAATAAGGTAGAATTGGGTATGGAGATGAATCTACCGTGAATCTTAGCATTAGGGAATTTATTTTCTAGTAGGGAGAAATAAAATGTGAAGGTTGGGTAATTTTTTTTTATTAGGGGCTCAAGGGGATGAAAAAGTATTTAATACATTTCAACACCCAAAATAATGTACAAAGTTATACATTTTGCAAAACACTGTACCAAGTGATGTAGGGAACAGGAAAAACAACAAGAAGGGAATTTATAAATGTAATGTGAGGCACTGAGGGCAATATATTAGAATGAAGGATGTATCATGAGATGTAAAATCATGCCACTTAAACTGTATATAAAGTTGACCAATCCTAAAGCTCCTTTTAAAGCTGAGCTATAATTCAAATACCATAAAATTCACCATTTCTAAAAGTATAATTCAGTGGTTGTTGATGTATTCACAGACTTGTGTAACTGTCACTACTATCTAATTCCAGAACATTTCCATCATCACAAAAAGAAACCCCATACCTGGCCAAGTGCGTTGGCTCACACCTGTAATCCCAGCACTTTGGGAGGGCGAGGCGAGTGGATCACCTGAGGTCAGGAGTTCGAGACCAGCCTGACCAATATGGTAAAACCCTCATCTCTAGTAAAAATACAAAAATTAGCTGGCCATGGTGGTGGGTGCCTGTAATCCCAGCTACTCGGGAGGTTGAGGCAGGAGAATCGCTTGAACCCGGGAGGCGGAGGTTGCAGTGAGTCGAGATTTTGCCACTGCACTCCAGCCTGAGCAACAGAGCAAAACTCCATTTCAAAAAAAAAAAAAAAAAAAAAAAGAAACCCCATACCCATTACCAGTCACTACTCATTAACTAACTCTTCACCCAATCAGCCCCTAGCAAACAACATTTTTTTGTCTCTACGGATTTGCTTCTTCTGGACATTTCATTTAAATGAAATCAACAGGCGGCCTTTTGTGCCTGCCTTCTTAGCACAATATTTTCAAGGTTCATACTTGTCGTAGCATATATCAGTGCTTCATTTCTTTTTATGACTAAATAATATTCCATTGTATAAATATGAAACATATTGTTTATCCATTCATAAAATGATAAATGTTTGGGTTGTTTCCATCTTTTGGCTATTATGAATAATGCTACTATGAACATTTATGCACAAGTTTTTGTGTCAACCCATGTTTTCAGATATCTTGGATATATACCTAGGCGGGCAACTGCTGGGCAACATGGTAACTCTATGATGAACTCTTTGAGGAATTGTCAAAGGGTCTTCCAAGGCACTGCATCATTTTACATTTCTACCAGCAATATATAGTGTTACAATTTCTCCACATTGTTGCCGTACTTGTCATTTTAACTATAGCCAGCCTAATGGGTGTGAAGTAGTATCTCAAATGCTTTTGATGATCATTTTCCCAATAGCTAATGATGTAGAGCATCTTTTTATGTGCATATTGGCCTTTTATATATCCTCTTTGGATAAATGTCTATTCAAATACTTGGTCTATTTTTCAATCTGGTTATTGGTCATTTATTGAATTGTAGGAGTTTTACATTATCAGATATATATACGATTTGCAAATATTTTCTTCTATTTTGTAAGTTTTTTTCAGTTTCTTTTTTTTTTTTTTTTTTTTTTTTTTTTTGAGACAGAGTCTCGCTTAGTCGCCCAGGCTGGAGTGCAGTGGCGCGATCTCGGCTCACTGCAAGCTCCGCCTCCCGGGTTCACGCCATTCTCCTGCCTCAGCCTCCCGAGTAGCTGGGACTACAGGCGCCCGCCGCCTCGCCCGGCTAATTTTTTGCATTTTTAGTAGAGACGGGGTTTCACCGTGTTAGCCAGGATGGTCTCGATCTCCTGACCTCGTGATCCGCCCGCCTCGGCCTCCCAAAGTGCTGGGATTACAGGCGTGAGCCACCGCGCCCGGCCTTTTTTCAGTTTCTTGATGTGTTCTTAAAGTACAAAAGTTTTTTTTTTATTTTCACTAAGTACAATTTACTTTTTCTTTTGTACGTTGTGTTTTTAATGTCATAACTAAAAAAAAAAAAAAAAGCCGCATTGTCTAACCTAGGGGCATGAAGATTTTCTTATATGAGTTTTATAGTTTAAGCATTTACATTTAGGTCTTTGATACATTTTGAGTTAATTTTTGTGGGGTTTTTTTTGGTTTTTATTATTTATGTATTTGTTTTATTTGTATTTTTATTTATTTTGAGACTGGGTCTCACTGTGTCACCCAGGCTGAAGTGCAGTGGCAAGATCTCGGCTCACTGCAGCCTCCGCCTCCTGGGTTCACGCGATTATCCTGCCTCAGCCTCCCGAGTACTGGGGACTACAGGTGTGTGCCACCACACCCGTCTAATTTTTGTATTTTTAGTAGAGACGGGGTTTCACCACGTTAGCCAGGCTGATCTCAAACTCCTGACCTCAGGTGATCTGCCTGCCTCAGCCTCTCAAAATGCTGGGATTACAGGCGTGAGCCACCACACTCGGCCTTTCTCCCTCCCTCCCTCCCTCCCTCCCTTCCTTCCTTTCCTTCCTTCTTTCTTTCTTTCCTTCTCTTTTCTTTCCTTCTCTTTTCTTTTCTTTTCTTTTCTTTTCTTTTCTTTTCTTTTCTTTTGAGACAGGGTTTCACCCTCATCACCGCTGGGGTGTAATGGCGCAATCTCGGCTCACTGCGATCTGTGCCTCCCAGGCTCAAGCAATTCTCTGACCTTCGCCTCCCAAGTAGCTGGAACAACAGGCGCAGCGCCACCACGTCTGGCTAATTTTTTTTGTATGTGTGTATTTTTTTGTAGAGATGGGGTTTCACCATGTTGCCCAGGCTGGTCTCAACTCCTGGACTCAAGCGATCCGCCCACCTCAGTCTCCCAAAGTGCTGGGATTATAGGCATGAGCCACCGTGCCTGGCCTTGAGTTAATTTTTGTATGTGATGAGCAATAGTAATCTAACTTCTTTCTTTTGCATATAGATACCCAGTTTTCCCAGCACCATGTATTTAGACTGTTGCTTCTTTGTTTATAATTGACCATAAATGTAAGGGTTTATTTCTAAACTCCCAATTCTATTCCCTTGATTTTTGTATATTTATAAATGTAACTTTATACCAATCCCACAGTCTTGATTACTGTAGCTTTGAAGTAAATTTTAAGATAAAAAACCATGAGTATCTGACCCCACTGGAAACGAAAACAAAACAGAAAAAAAAAAAAGAAGAAGAAACATGAATGCTCCAACCTCCAACTTTATTCCGGATGGTTTTCACTATTCTGGACCCTTGCAGTCTCATATAAGTTTTAGCATCAGCTTGTTGATGTCTGTAGTAATCAAGTCAGGATTTTGATAGGGATTGTATTGAGTCTGTAGATAAATTTGGAGACCTTTGACATTATAACAATATTAAGTCTTTAAATTCATGAACATGTGATGGATGTCTTCCAATATACTTAGGTCTTCTTAAACTTTTTTCAATAATGTTTTGTGTACAAATTTCAATAATATTCTGTGTATAAGTTTTGAACTTCTTTTGTTAATTTATTCCTAAGTACAAGTATTGTTATGCTATTTTAAGTGGAATTTTTTGCTTAATTTTATTCAGATTTGTTTATTACAAGTCTATAAAATACAACTGCTTGTTGTACATTGGTTTTGTATTGTACAATGTTGGTAAAGTGTCTTGTTAGTTCTAGTTCTAGTTCTAGTATAGTTGTCCCTCAATGTCCAAGGGAAATTGATTCTAGGACCCCTCACAGGTATCAAAATTCTCAGATGCTTAATTTTCTTACATAAAATGGGGTTATATAATCTACATACATCCTTCTGAATGCTTCAAACCATCTCTAAATTACTTATAATACATGATACAATGTAAATGCTATGTAAATAGTTGTCATATGGTATTTGTTTTATTTATATTATTTTTATTTTTTTAATATTGCTTTATTTTTGATCCACAATTGGTTGAATTTGTGGATGTGAAACCCATAGATATGGGGGGGTCTACTGTAGTTTTTTGTGGATTCCTTAGGATTTTCTATACACAAGGTTATATCATGTAAAAGTAGATATAGTTTTACTTCTTCCTTAACAAAAGTAGATATAGTTTTACTTCTTCCTTAACAAAAGTAGATATAGTTTTACTTCTTCCTTAACAATCTGAATGTCTTTTATTTCTTTATCTTGCCTAATTGCCCTGGACAGAAACCCTAGCACAAACATGAATAGAATGGTCAGAGCAAAACATTCTTGCCTTTTTTTTTCTTTTCTTTTTTGAGACAGTGAAGTTTCACTCTTGTTGCCCAGGCTGGAGTGCAATGGTGAGATCTCGACTCACTGCAACCTCTGCCTCCTGGGTTCCAGTGATTCTCCTGCCTCAGCCTCCTGAGTAGCTGGGGTTACAGGCACCCACCACCACGCCCAGCTAATTGTATTTTTAGTAGAGACGGGATTTTACCATGTTATCCAGGCTGGTCTTGAACTCCTGACCTCAGGTGATCCGCCTGCCTTGGCCTCCCAAAGTGCTGGTATTACAAGCGTGAGCCACCGCAGCTGGCCAGCCTTTTCTTCTCTTTTCTTTTCTTTTTTTTTTTGAGCACTATGAGTGGTGTCATCCTCCACTTTTCTGGCCTCCATGACCTCTTTGTGGCCTTCATGATGAGAAATCACTTTTGTCTTACAGAAGATACCTTATACATAAATAACCTCCCTCTTGCTGCTTTCCTGATTTTTAATGCAAGCAAATTCATCAATGTAATTCCAAAGGTTACTTCTTTCTTTATCTCATTGTCAAGTAAGAGAAATCCATGTTGGGCAATTTCTCTTGACCAACTGAACAATCTTAAATTAATTTTTAATTAATTTTAGCATAGGGAAACTGTGTTCACAGGATGTTGTTTTAAAAATATAATAAGGTATCGGCCGGGCGCGGTGGCTCAAGCCTGTAATCCCAGCACTTTGGGAGGCCGAGGCGGGCGGATCACGAGGTCAAGAGATCAAGACCATCCTGGCTAACACGGTGAAACCCCGTCTCTACTAAAAAATACAAAAAACAAAAAACAAAAAAACAAAAAAAACTAGCCGGGCGAGGTGGCAGGCGCCTGTGGTCCCAGCTACTCGGGAGGCTGAGGCAGGAGAAAGGCGAACTGGAGGCGGAGCTTGCAGTGAGCTGGATATCCGCCACCGCACCCAGCCTGGTGACAGAGCTTGAGACCGCCTCAAAAAAAAAATAATATATATATATATATATATATATATATATATATATATATATATATGTATATATAATAAGGCTACTTCCAAATTTGAATAAGATTACACTACAGCAACTTTATGAACCAGCTTTAGAATACTCAAACTCAATTGATCTTATATTACAAATTACCGATTTGCAGGATACTCTAAAATTATTTTGATGAAATTCCTGGGGCCAGGTGCAGTGGCTCACGCCTGTAATCTCAACACTTTCGAAGGCTGAGGCGGGTGGATGACTTGAGCTCAGGAGTTTGAGACCAGCCTGGCCAACATGGTGAAAGCCCATTTCTACAAAAAATACAAAAATTAGCCAGGCATGTTGGCAAGTGCCTATAATCCCAGCTACTTGGAAGGCTGAGGCAGGAGAATCACTTGAACCGAGGAGGCGGAGGTTGCAGTGAGCTGAGATTATTGTGCCACTCCACTCCAGCCTTCACTCCAGCCTGGGTGAGACAGAACAAGATTCCATCAAAAAAAAAAAAACCTAGTTTGGGCCAGGCACGGTGGCTCACGCCTGTAATCCCAACACTTTAGGAGGCCCAGGCTGGCAGATCACCTGAGGTCGGGAGGTTGAGACTAGCCTGACCAACATGGAGAAACCCTGTCTCTACTAAAAATACAAAATTAGCCAGACGTGGTGGCGCATGCCTGTAATCCCAGCTACTCGGGAGGCTGAGGCAGGAGAATTGCTTGAATCTGGGAGGTGAAGGTTGTGGTGAGCCAAGATTGTGCCCTTGCACTCCAGACTGGGCAACAAGAGCAAAACTCCATCCCCCCACCAAAAAAAAAAAAAAAAAAAAAAACCTATTTTGGATGATATTTTTACAGGATTTTAATCATCAGAATATTTATGAGCCAAATAGTTGACTGCTTTTTGTTATTTTGTTGTCATTGTTGTTTGTTGCTGTTTTTAAGTATTAAGAGATTTATCACAAGGAATTGGTTTACATGATTTATTGCAAGGAAATGGCTATGCAAGTCCAAAATCCATAGGGTAGTCTGGAACTGTTGGGCATGAGCTAAAGTTCTATCCTCAGGGAAAATGTATTCTTCTTCAAGTAAGCCTCAGCTCTGCTCTTAAGGCTTCCAGTTGATTGAATCAGCCTACCCAGATTATTTAATCTACCTTAAAGTCAACAGATTGATTATAACCTTTAATCACATCAACAAACCACCTTCACAACCAGATCTAGATTAGAATTTCATTGAATAACTGTGGAATGTAGCCTGGCCTAGTTGACATAAAACTGACCGTGACACACGTGTTACATTAATCATGCTATGTCCCTAACACTCAAGACAGCCTCTAGTGCATTTCTATATCTCCTTCCCCAGGTCCCAGGTATGGATAAACACACATAAGTTAAATGAGCAAGTCTACAGGCAAATATGCTTATTCTTTCATCATTCTACTTTTCATCACTCTCTTCTGCTGTGCCATACAACCCCATTGGTTCCTTTTTTAATTTTAATTTTAGATTCAGAGGGTACATGTGTGGGTTTGTTACAAGTGTGTATATTGCGTGATGCTGAGATGTGGGCTTCTATTGATCCCATCACCAGATAGTGAACACAGTACCTAATAGAAAGTTTTTCAGCTCTTGCCTCTTCTTTCTTCCCTACCATTTGGAGTCCTCAGTGTATATTGTTCCCATCTTTTTTTTTTTTTTTTTTTTTTTTTTTTTGAGACTGAGTCTGGCTCTGTCGCCCAGGCTGGAGTGCAGTGGCCGGATCTCAGCTCACTGCAAGCTCCGCCTCCCGGGTTTACGCCATTCTCCTGCCTCAGCCTCCGGAGCAGCTGGGACCACAGGCGCCCGCCACCTCGCCCGGCTAGTTTTTTGTATTTTTTAGTAGAGACGGGGTTTCACCGTGTTAGCCAGGATGGTCTCGATCTCCTGACCTTGTGATCCGCCCGTCTCAGCCTCCCAAAGTGCTGGGATTACAGGCTTGAGCCACCGCGCCCGGCTATTGTTCCCATCTTTATGTTGGTATGTATCCAGGGTTTAGCTCCCTCCTATAAGTGAGAACATGCAGTATTTTATTTTCTCTGTCAGCATTAATTTGCTTAGAATAATGGCCTCCAGCTGCATCTATGTTGCTGCAAAGAACAGGATTTCATTCATTTTTATGGTTGCATAGTATTCCATGGTATATATGTACCACATTTCCTTTTTCTTTTCTTTCTTTTTTTTTTTTTTTTTTTTTCACCGAGACAGAGTCTTGCTCTGTAGCCCAGGCTGGGGTGCAGTGGCATAATCTTGGCTTACTGCAACCTCCACCTCCTGGGTTCAAGCGATTCTCCTGCTTCAGCTTCCTGAGTAGCTGGGACTACAGGCACGCACCACCATGCCCGGCTAATTTTTGTGTTTTTAGTAGAGATGGGGTTTCACCATGTTGGCCAGGATGGTCTCGATCTCCTGACCTCAAGTGATCTGCCCACTTCAGTCTCCCGAAGTGCTGGGATTACAGGCGTGAGCCACCGAGCCTGGTCTATATGTACCACATTTTCTTTATTCAATCCACTGTTGATGGGCACCTAGGTTGTCTCCATGTATTTGCTATTGATTGGCTACTCTTTGGAAATCAGAAGTATTTAGAGAAAATAACTTTTTACTGGCTAAAAATGAAAATTCTAATGGTATTTTATTTGTCATAGTTCCACTTCAAACATAAATTGGGACTTGCATAATCTTCTGACTTTCTGTTTTTATTTTTGTTTTTTTGAGACAGTGTCTCACTCTCTCTCCCAGGTTGGAGTACAATAGCATGATCTGGCTCACTGCAGCCTCGACCTTCCAGGCCCAGGTGATCCTCCCACTTCAACCTCCTGAGTAACTGGGACTACAGGTGCATGACACCATGCTTGGCTAATTTATTGTATTTTTTGTGGAGACAGGGTTTTGCCATGTTGCCCAGGCTAGTTTTTAATTCCTGGACCCAAGCAATCCACCCACTTTGGCCTTCCAAAGTGCTGAGATTACAGGTGTGAGCCACCATTCCTGGCCTACTATTCTTACTTTCTATTTGATATCTGCTTGTTCCTTAATAATTAATGCTCTCATATGGAGATTTGTACATTTCTAATTTTTAATTTTCTTTTTTATTTCTGTTCATATTCAGGAGGAATAGTAACATGTCTTGATAAAGTTTTATATTAAAAACATACTTTCAAAATTAGTCTCTTTCATTACCATTCAGAATAAATAGAAATGTACATAGGGACACACAGTTTTCTTTTTACTTCAGGTGCCAATGTGGCTAAGCACAGAACTGCTAGATCCTGTATTTATTTAAAATTTTGGTATTTTGTTCATGGACTTTTTGAATTGATTTAAATTTTTTAAAAATATTCCATTTACCACTTCATGCCCATTAGAAGGTCTATAATAAAAAAGGCAGACAATTAAGTGTTGGCAAAATGTGGAGAATTTAAGACCCTCATACACTGCTGGTGAGAACATAAATAAGGAACAGTTTGGCAGTTTCTCGAAAAGTTAAACATAGAGTTATCATGTGACTCAGCAGTTTTAGTTATAGGAATATGCCCAAGAGAAATTAAAACATAGGTCCACACAGAAACTTGTTCATAACAGCATTATTTATAATAGCCAAGAAGTAGAAGCAACTCTAATGTCCATCAACTGATGAATGAATAAACAAAATGTAGTATATCCACACAATGGAATATTATTTTATTTTATTTATTGATTTTTTTTGGAGACAGAGTCTCACTCTATTGTCCAGGCTGCAGTACAGTGGTGTGATCTTGGCTCACCACAACCTCTGTTTCCTAGGTTTAAGTGATTCTTGTGCCTCAGCCTCCTAAGTAGCTGGAATTACAGGTGTGTGATGCCACACCCAGCTAATTTTTGTATTTTTAGTAGAGATGGGGTTTCACCATATTGGCCAGGCTGCTCTTGAACTCCTGACCTCAGGTGATCCGCCCACCTTGGCCTCCAGAGTGCTGGGATTACAGGTGTGAACCACTGCACCCAGCCTCAATGCTGCCTTTTAAATATGATTTTACTTTACTTTTTTTTTTTTTTTTGTGACAAGGTCTGGCTCTATTGCCCAGGCTGGAGTGTAGCGGTATGATCTTGGCTCACTGCAACCTCCACCTCCCACACTCAAACTATCCTCCCACCTCAGCCTCCCAAGTAGCTGGGACTACAGGTACACACCATCACACTCAGGTAGTTTTTGTAATTTTTTGTAGAGGTAGGGTTTTGCCATGTTGCCCAGGTTGGTTTCAAACTCGTGAGCTCTAGCGATCTGCCTGCCTCAGCCTTCCAAAGTGCTGGGATTATAGGCGTGTACCATCGTGCTCAGCCTAAATATGAATTTCTTATGATTGATATATCTAACATTTACTGAATGCTTACTCTGTGTCTTGTTATAGGGTATATAGAGGGGTATAGCAATAAAAAGAACAGGCGCCTGATGCAGTGGCTCGCACCTGTAAACCCAGCACGTCGGGAGGCCGAGGCAGGTGGATCACCTGAGGTCAGGAGTTCAAGACCAGCCTGGCCAACATGGCAAAACTCCGTCTCTACTAAAAATATAAAAATTAGCCAGGTGTGATGATGTGTGCCTGTAATCCCAGCTACTTAGGAGGCTGAGGCAGGAGAATCACTCAAACGCAGGAGGCGGAGGTTGTAGTGGGCCAAGATTATACCACTGCACTCCAGCCTGTGCAACAGAGGGAGACTCCGTCTCAAAAAAATAAAAATACAAACAAAAAGGACAGGCATGTTTCCTGGTTCTAATGAATTCACAGTCTGTCAGGCAAGATAAACTAGTAACGACCTGATTTTGTATAGTATAAGTATCGTGATAAAGGGCATGAGATAAAGGCATTTTTCAAAAGTACAGCCACTTTTATTTTTATTTATTTATTTATTTTTTTGAGGCAGAGTCTCACTCTGTCAGCCAGGCTGGAGTGCAGTGGCATGATCTCTGCTCACTGCAACCTCTGCCTCCCAGGTTTAAGCAATTCTCCCTGCCTCAGCCTCCCGAGTAGCTGGGATTACAGGTGTCCGCTACCATACCTGGCTAATTTTTGTATTTTTTAGTAGAGATGGGGTTTTGCCATGTTGGCCAGGCTGGCCTTGAACTCCTGACCTCAGGTGATCCGCCGGCCTTGGCCTCCCAAATTGCTGGGATTACAGGAGTGAGCCACCGCACCTGGCCCACAGTCACTATTTTGGGAAGGTATTTTACTGTTTAGAAATTTCCATCAAAACTATCATTAAGTATCTCTATCAGAAGATGACTATGACAATTTTGTTTTCTTTCTTTTTGAGACAGAGTCTCTCTGTCTCCCAGGCTGGAGCGCAGTGGCGCGATCTCGGCTCACTACAACCTCCGCCTCCTGGGTTCAAGCGACTTTCCTGCCTCAGCCCCCCGAGTAGCTGGGATTACAGGCATGTGCTACCACACCTGGCTAATTTTTGAATTTTTAGTAGAGAGAGGGTTTCACCATTTTGGCCAGACTGGTCTCGAGCTCCTGACCTCAGGTGATCTGCCAGCCTTGGCCTCCCAAATTGCTGGAATTGCAGGTATGAATCAACTATGACAATATAGATTGAAAAACAGCCCCAGGCAGGACTGAACCTGCTTTTCCCACAAACTCTACAAATCATAACAAAAACAACCAACCCAGTCTTGAAGCGCAAGGTAACGGAATACCCAAGGTGCCACCCAGCATGAGCTTTCCTGGCATTACTTACATTTTGATCCAGATGGATGACAGAAAACTTCACAAGTGTAAATGCAAAGTGCACAATGTGAGATGACATCACCAAGATGACAGAGCAGGAGATAGTAGCTTTCATCCCCTTATACACACGAAAAAACAAAGGTAAGGCCGGGCGCGGTGGCTCAAGCCTGTAATCCCAGCACTTTGGGAGGCCGAGACAGGCGGATCACGAGGTCAGGAGATCGAGACCATCCTGGCTAACACAGTGAAACCCCGTCTCTACTAAAAAAATACAAAAAATTAGCCGGGCGTAGTGGCGGCGCCTGTAGTCCCAGCTACTCAGGAGGCTGAGGCAGGAGAATGGCGTAAAACCCGGGAGGCGGAGCTTGCAGGGAGCCGAGATCGCGCCCCTGCACCCCGCCGGGGGGGCGAAAGAGCGAGACTCCCCCCCACAAAAAAAAAAAAAAAAAAAAGGTAGCCAGCTATCCCCATGAAAAAGAATTTAAAAAAGCTTACAGGATTTATGAGACAATCAAAAGAGCAAATATTCAAATTATAGGAATTAGGAAGGAGAAGGAAAGACAAAGAGGCCAAAATATTATTTAAAGAAACAACAGCAGGCCAGGCTCGGTGGCTCACACCTGTAATCCCAGCACTTTGGGAGGCCAAGGCAGGTGGATCACCTGAGGTCAGGAGTACCAGATCAGCCTGGCCAACATGGTGAAACCCCATCTCTACTAAAAATACAAAAATTAACCGGGCATGGTGGTGGGCGCCTGTAATCCCAGCTACTCAGGAGGCTGAGGCAGGAGAATTGCTCGAAATCAGGAGGCAGAGGTTGCAGTGAGCCAAGATCGAGCCACTGCACTCCAGCCTGGGTGACAGAGCGAGATTCTGTCTAAAAAACAAAAAGAAACAATAACAGAAAACTTGGGAAAGATATAAATATCCAAGTAAAAGCAGGTCAAAAATCCCCAGTTAGATTCAATCCAAACAAGACTATACCAAGACACATTATAATTACATTGTCAAAAATGTAGGACAAAAGAGGATCCTGAAAGCAGCAAGGGAAAAGATGCATATAAAACATAAGGGATATGGCCAGGCCCAGTGGCTTGTGCCTATAATTCAAGCACTTTGGGAGGCTAAGCCGGGCAGATAACCTAAGGTCGGGAGTTTGAGACCAGTCTGATCACATGGAGAAACCCCATCTCTACTAAAACCACAAAATTAGCCCGGCGTGGTGGCACATGCCTGTAATCCCAGCTACTCGGGAGGCTGAGGCAGGAGAATTGCTTGAACCCGGGAGGTGGAGGTTGCGGTGAGCCGAGATCGTGCCATTGCATTACTGGGTAACAAGAGTGATACTCTGTCTCAAAACCAACCACCAAAACAAAACATAAGGGAGTTCTATTAAAGCTAGCAACAGACTTTTCTTTTCTTTTCTTTTTTTTTTTTTTTTTTTTTGAGGCCGAGTCTCGCTCTGTCACCCAGGCTGGAGTGCAGTGGCCGGATCTCAGCTCACTGCAAGCTCCGCCTCCCGGGTTCATGCCATTCTCCTGCCTCAGCCTCTGGAGTAGCTGGGACTACAGGCGCCCGCCACCTCGCCCGGCTAGTTTTTTTGTACTTTTTAGTAGAGACGGGGTTTCATTGTGTTAGCCAGGATGGTCTCGATCTCCTGACCTCGTGATCCGCCCGTCTCGGCCTCCCAAAGTGCTGGGATTACAGGCTTGAGCCACCGCGCCCGGCCTTTTTTTTTTTTTGAGAAGGAATTTCGTTCTTGTTTTCCAGGATAAGTGCAACGGCACTATCTCAGCTCACTGCAGCCTCCACCTCCCGGGTTCAAGTGATTCTCCTGCCTAAGTCTCCCGAGTAGCTGGGATTACAGGCATGCACCACCATGCCCGACTAATTTTGTATTTTTAGTAGAGACACGGTTTCTCCATGTTGGTCAGGCTGGTCTCGAACTCCCAGCCTCAGGTAATCCACCTGCCTTGGCCTCCCAAAGTGCTGGGATTACAGGCAGGAGCCACCGCACTCGGTGCTGCAACAGACTTCAGCAGAAACCTTAGATGCCAGGAGACAGTAGGATGATATATTCAAAGTGCTAAAAAAGAAATACTGCCAATCAAGAATACTTTACTCAGTAAAGCTGTCCTTTAGAAAACAAGGAGAGGTAAAGACTTTACTATACAAAAGCTGAGGAAGTTCATCAGCACCAGACCTGTCTTAGAAGAAATGCTAAAAGAAGTTATTTGGCTGGGCACGGTGGCTCAAGCCTGTAATCCCAGCACTTTGGGAGACTGAGGTGGGTGGATCACTTGAGTTCATGAGTTTGAGAGCAGCCTGGCCAGCATGGTGAAACCCCATCTGTAAAAATACAAAAATTAGCCAGGCATGGTGGCATGTGCCTGTAGTCCCAGCTACTCAGGAGGCTGAGGCAGGAGAATCGCTTGAACCTGGGAGGCGGAGGTTTCAGTGAGCCTAGATCATGCCACTACACTCTAGCCTGAACAACAGAGCTAAATTCTGTCAAGAGAAAAAAGAAAAAAAATTCTTCAAGCTGAAAGAAAAGGATGCTAATTAGTAACGTAAAAACACCTGGGCCAGGCACGCTGGCTCACGCCTATAATGCCAGCATTTTGGGAGGCCAAGGTGATCACCTGAGGTTGGGAGCTCAAGACCAGCCTAGTCAACATGGTGAAACCCTGTCTTTACTAGAAATACAAAAATTAGCCAGGCATGGTGGGGCGTGCCTGTAATCAGAGGTACTCAGAAGGCTGAGGCAGGAGAATCCCTGGAAACTGGGAGGCGGATGTTGTAGTGAGCCGAGATCATGTCACTTCACTCTAGCTCGGGCAACAGAGCAAGACTCCATCTCAAAAAAACAAGAAACAATCAAAAAAACCACAAAAAACCCCACGAAGGCATAAAACTAACTTTTAAAAGTAATTGCATAGTTAAATTCAGAATACTTCAATACTTTAATGTTGTTTCAATCACTCATATCTTTACTATGAAGGTTATAAGACAAATCTATTACAAACAATATAAAAAACAATAATAGCTACAAATATTTATTAACGTATACACAATAGAAAAATGTGTAAATGATAACATCAAAAGCATAAAATGTTAGGAAGGCACTAAAAGTGTTGAGTTTTTTAAATGTAATCAAACGTAAGTTTTTATCAATTTTATTTATTTATTTATTTATTTTTGAGATGGAGTTTTGCTCTTATCACCCAGGTTGGAGTGCAATGGCGTGATCTTGGGTCACCGCAACCTCCACCTCCTGGGTTCACGTGATTCTCCTGCCTCAGCCTCCTGAGTAGCTGGGATTACAGTCACCTGTCACCACGCCTGGGTAATGTTTTAGTAGAGACGGGGTTTCTCCATATTGGTCAGGCTGGTCTTGAACTCCCGACCTCAGATGATCCACCTGCCTTGGCCTCCCAAAGTGCTGGGATTATAGGCATGAGCTACTGCGCCCGGCCATTTTTACCAATTTTAAATAGCCTGTTACAACTATAAGATGTGACACACTAAGCTACCAGAATAAAAGACAAAATCCATGTAATCATCTCAACAGATATTAATACAGAAAAAGCATTTGCCAAAATTCAACTTTCTTTTATCAAAAAAAGTCTCAAAAAATTAGGTATAGGAAAAATGTACCTCAACACAATAAAGGCCATATTCAACAAGCCCACAGCTAACATAATAATAAATGGTGAAAAGTCAAAACCTTTTCCTCTAAGATCAGAAACAGGCAAGGATTACCACTCTTGTTGCTTATGTTTAACGTAGTAGTAAAACTCTGCTGGAGCAATTAGGCAAGAGAAAGCAATAAAAGGCATCCAAATTGGAAAGTTAAATTGTCTCTGTTAGCAGAGGACATAATCCTAAATATGAAAAACCTTGAAGAGCCACCAAAGACCTGTTAGAACTAATAAACAAATTCAGTAAAGTTACAGGATGCAAAATTAAAATAACAAACATTAGTAGCATTTCTGTACACTAACAATGAACTACCCATAAAAGAAATCAAGAAAACAATCCTATTTACAATAGTTACAAAAATTAAATAATAG
Source organism: Papio anubis (assembly GCF_008728515.1). NCBI lineage: Eukaryota > Metazoa > Chordata > Mammalia > Primates > Cercopithecidae > Papio > Papio anubis. Next base: position 17,054 of record NW_022169191.1, read on the forward strand.
TAAGTTTAACCAAGGAAGTAAAACTTTTTATACTGAAAAGTATAAAACATTGATGAGATAAATTGAAGGCACAATTAAATGGAAATAAATCTTGTGTTTCTGAATTGGATGGGTTAATATTCTTAATGTGTCCATACTGCCTAAAGCAATCTCAAGATTCAATGCAACTACTATCAAAATTCCAATGACATTTTTCACAAAAATGGAAAAAAAAAATCCTAAAATGTGTATAGAACTATAAAAGATCACAGATAGACAAAGCAATCTGGAACTAAAAGAACAAAGCTGGGCCGGGCGCAGTGGCTCACACCTGTAATCCCAACACTTTGGGAGGCCAAGGTGAACGGATCACCTGAGGTCGGGAGTTCGAGTCTAGCCTGACCAACATGGAGAAACCCCATCTCTACTAAAAATGGAAAATTAGCCGGGTGTGGTGGCACATGCCTTGAATCCCAGCTACTCGGGAGGCTGAGGCAGGAGAATCGCTTGAACCCGGGAGGCGGAGGTTGCGGTGAGCCGAGATCGTGCCATTGTACTCCATCCTGGGCAACAAGAGCAAAACTCCGTCTAAACAAAAAGAAAAAACAAAGCTGAAGACATCACACTACCTCTCCTCAAAATTGACTGCAAAGCTATAGTAATCAAAAGAACATAGTACTGGCATAAAAACAGACACATTAACCAATGGAATAGAAGAAAGAGTCCAGGAATAAATTCATGCATTTACAGTTATTATTACTATTATTATTTTTTTAAGATGGAGTTTCGCTCTTGTTGCTCAGACTGGAGTGCAATAGCGCAATCTTGGCTCACAGCAACCTCTGCCTCCGGGGCTCAAGCCATTCTCCTGCCTCAGCCTCCTGAGTAGCTGGGATTACAGGCATGCCCCACCACGCCCAGCTAATTTCCTAGTTTTAGTAGAGATAAGGTTTCTCCATGTTGGTCAGGCTGGACTCGAACTCCTGACCTCAGGTGATCTGCCCACCTCAGCCTCCCAAAGTGCTGGGATTACAGGCGTGAGCCACCATGCCCAACCTACAGTTTTTAATTTTCAGTAAATATAACAAGAACATGCAATGGGAAAGGACAGCATCTTCAACAAATGATCCTTTGAAAACTGGTTATCCACATGCAGAAGAGTGCAATTAGACTTTCATCTCACATCATATACAGAAATAAACTCAAAATGGGATTGACTTAAACATAAGACCTGAAACTGTAAAACTACCAGAAGAAAAAATAGGAGAAAAGTTCCATGAAATTGATCTGGGCAATTCTTTTTCGAGTATGAACCCAAAAGCACAGGCAACAAAAGCAAAACTACACAAGTGCTTTTGCACAGCAAAGGAATAAACCAACAGAGTGAAGAGGCATCCTATGGAATGAGAGAAAATATTTGCTGACCATACATCTGATAAGGGATTTATTTTCAAAATATATAAGGAACTCAATTCAGTAATAAGGAAACAAATAACCTGATTAAAAAATGGGCCAGGGACATGAATAGGCCTTTCCCAAAAGAAGGCATACAAATAGTCAGCAGATATATAAAAAAAATGCTCAAGGCCAGGTGCAGTGGCTAATGCCTATAATCCCAGCACATTGGGAGGCCAAGGCAGGCGAATCACTTGAGGTCAGGAGTTAGAGACCAGCCTGGTCAATATGGTGAAATCCCATCTCTACTACGACTCTACTAAAAATACAAAAAAATTAGCCTGGCATGGTGGTGCATACCTGTAATCTCAGCTACTCGGGAGGCAGGAGGATCGCTTGAACCTTGGAGGCAGAGGTTGCTGTAAGCCAAGATCACACCACTGCACTCCAGCCTAGGTGAAAGAGTGAGACTCCGTCTCAAAAAAAAAAAAACAGGCCGGGCGCGGTGGCTCAAGCCTGTAATCCCAGCACTTTGGGAGGCCGAGGCGGGTGGATCACGAGGTCAGGAGATCGAGACTATCCTGGCTAACATGGTGAAACCCCGTCTCTACTAAAAATACAAAAAACTAGCCGGGCGTGGTGGCGGGCGCCTGTAGTCTCAGCTACTTGGGAGGCTGAGGCGGGAGAATGGCGTGAACCCGGGAGGCGGAGCTTGCAGTGAGCCGAGATCACGCCACTGCACTCCAGCCTGGGAGACACAGCGAGACTCCGTCTAAAAAAAAAAAAAAAAAAAAACAAAAAAAACCCAAAGCTCAAAAACACTAATGATCAGGGAACTGCAAATTAAAACCACAATGAGATATTACCTCACTGCTGTTAGAATGGCTATTATCAAACAGATGAAAGAGAACAAGTGTTGTCAAGGATGCAGAGAAAAGGGGACCCTTGCACACTGTTGATGGAAATGTAAACTGGTGCAGCCATTTTGGAAAACAGTATGGAGGTTCCTCAAAAATTAAATTAACTACCATATGATCCAGCAATCCCACTACTGAGTATATATCCAAAGGATATAAAAATCAGTATGTTGAAGAGACATCTGCACTCTCATATTTATTGCAGCATTATTTACAATAGCCAAGATATGAAATCAACCTAAGTGCCCATCAATGGATGAATGGATAAAGAAAATGTGGCATATATACACAATGGTATACTATTCAGCCTTAAAAAGAAGGAAATGCTGTCATTTGTCATAACATGGATGACCCTGGAAGACATGTTAAGTGAAATAAGCCAAGCACAGAAAGACAAATAGTGCATGATATTGTTTATGTGAAATCTAAAAAGTCAAACTCATAGAAACAGGTATAGTATAGCATGGTGGTGATAACTACCCAGAAGGTGGGTGGTTTGTACTAGGGAGATGTTAGTCAGAGGACACAAAATCTGAGTTATACAGAAGGAATAAGTTTAAGAGATCTATTGTACATCATGGTAACTGTGGGTAATAACAATATATTGTTTACTTAAAAATTGCCAACAGAGTCGATTTCAAGTGTTCGCATCTCAAATAATGATGTACATGAGGTGATGTATATGTTAAATAGCTTGATTTAGTCATTCCATAATGTGTATGTGTGTGTGTGTGTGTGTGTATACAAAACATCATGTGGTATAACCACATATTTATATAATTTTTACTTGTCAATTAAAAAATACATTAAAAAAACAGATTGCACAAAGAAGGGAGGGTATTGGGATTGGCACAGCACTATACAATTTACAAAGCATCTTTTCACCCATGATTTCACTGGATTGTCACAACTCTTTAAGTTTGGCAGCACAGAAATTGGTATTGTCATTTTACACATGAGAAAACTGAGGCTCAAATAAATAGTTATAACTAGAATCTAGATTTTATGATCTTTTTACTACAGCCGGCAGCTCCTCACACAGAGGAGCCAGTCTACGCTCATTTGGCTTATAATGCTGGAGCTATAAGAGATGTGACTGGATGAATTTCATTTTATATTCTCCCTCACACCCCTCAAAATCTGCTTTCCTAGATATTTCCAAAATGCAGCCAACATTGAAAAAGATGAAGGAGATATGAGTAAAGAGATCCTTTGCCAAATGATTCATACACATTATATTGGGATGTGCTAATGTTCTTCTTTACAAGTTGTTTTCCTTTTTGCCAGCTTCTGGATTTTTTTTTTGTTTGTTTGTTTGTTTTGTTTTGTTTTTTTTTTGAGACGGAGTCTCGCTCTGTCGCCCAGGCTGGAGTGCAGTGGCCGGATCTCAGCTCACTGCAAGCTCCGCCTCCCGGGTTTACGCCATTCTCCTGCCTCAGCCTCCCGAGCAGCTGGGACTACAGGCGCCTGCCACCACGCCCGGCTAGTTTTTTGTATTTTTTAATAGAGACGGGGTTTCACCGGGTTAGCCAGGATGGTCTCGATCTCCTGACCTCATGATCCGCCCGTCTCGGCCTCCCAAAGTGCTGGGATTACAGGCTTGAGCCACCGCGCCCGGCCAGCTTCTGGATTTTTGCCAGTAAAATAGAATAATAAGTGGTATTCTTGTTCACTCCTAAACAGAAACTTCAGACTATTCAAATGTGAACTGAAGAGCTCTATGCCTTCAGGATCATTATACAACAATTATTCAATGATTCTATTTTACAGAATTTACCCCAACCAACTACCATACACATGTACACACAGAAAGACATTCATACCCTACAAAACACATACACCGAGCATAAACATGTATGGGTTTGAATAAAGGTTTGTCTCAAACTATTTCCCAAACATTTGGTGCTTGTTAAAATATTCTGCCTCAAGCAGTTTTATGTAAATTTTTTGTTTTTTTGAGACAGACTCTCGCTCTGTCGCCCAGGCTGGAGTGCAGTGGCAGGATCTCAGCTCACTGCAACCTCTGCCTTCCAGGTTCAAGCAATTCTCCTGTCTCAGCCTCCGGAGTAGCTGGGATTACAGGCACCTGCCACCACACCTGGCTAATTTTTGTATTTTCAGTAGAGACGGGGTTTTACGATGTTGGCCAGGCTGGTCTTGAACTGCTGACCTCAGATGATCCATCCGCCTCAGCCTCCTGAAGTGCTGGGATTACAGGTACGAGCCACCATGCCTGGCCTTTGTGTAAATTTTTATAACTTTGTGTCGTTTCAGGAAAATCCCAGACATATATTTCTGATTTTTTGCATTTAACTCATCAAAACATCTAGAAAGAGCTATGTGTTGCTCCAACGTCTCTTATGCCTTCTGATATAGTTTGGATGTTCAAATCTCATGTTGAAATGTGACCTCCAATATTGGAGGCAGGCCTAGTGGGAAGTGTCTTGGTCATGGGGGTTGATCCCTTATGAATAGGTTGGTGCTCTCCCCATGGTAATGAGTGATTTCTTCCTGTATGACTTCAGGTAAGATCTGGTTGTTTAAAAGAGTCTGGAACTTCCTCCCCTCTCTCTTGCTCCCTCTCACGATGTGATGCACTGATTCCCCGTTTGCCTTCTGCCATAATCATAAGCTTCCTGAGACCTCACCAGAAGCCAAGCAGATGCTGGCATGATTCTTATACATCCCCCAGAACCATGACCCAAATAAACCTCTTTTCTTTATAAATTACCAAGTCTCTGGTATTCCTTTATAGCAATGCAAAACAAACTAACATATTTTCTTTAGTAGCCTTTTAAGTCATCATTTTCTTTTTCTTTTTTTTTTTTTTTTTGAGACAGAGAGTCTTGCTCTGTCACCCACTCTGGAGTGCAGTGACACCATCTCAGTCCACTGCAACCTCCACCTCCCGGATTCAAGAGATTCTCCTGCCTCGGCCTTCTGAGTAGCTGGGTCTACAGGTGCCTACCACCATGCCCAGCTAATTTTTGTATTTTTAGTAGAGACGCAGTTTCACCATGTTGGCCAAGGGGTCTCGAACTCCTGACCTCAAGTGATCTTCCTGCCTTGGCCTCCCAAAGTGGTGGGATTACAGGCATGAGCCACTGCACCCAGCCCATTTTCTATTCTTAAAACTAGGCCAACCTGTGTCAAGGATGTCCACTTTTTTTTTTTTTTTTCTTTTAAGAGGTGGGGTCTTGATATGTTGCCCATGCTGGATTCAAACGCCTGGACTCAAGTGATCCTCCAATCACAATCTCCTGAGTAGCCGGGACTACAGGCATGCACCACCATGCCTGACTTTCCATTCATTTTTGATATGCCAGAGTACTGCACAAACAAGCCATGCTATTTGGATTTGGTTTGGATTTAAATTTGACCATAGAGTGAAAAGCAAAATTCTAAATTTAGTCATATAACTTCACTCGGGTATTCAGCTTCCCAATCAGATAATCTTCACACTCCGAACTTAAGTTATAAGCATATCCCTGAGACTGAAATTTTAAAACTTATCCTCAGGTTCACTCTCCTAAACTTTACACACTCTTCCACTTTAAAGAAACAAACAGAATTGCTCTTCTTTGGTGACCATAAATAAAGATATCAGGCTTCTATTGAATCTGATAGGATTTATATTAGATAAAAATATCCTAACTTGGCCTTAGATGAGAGAAACTTTGGGTATGATAGGTTAAGGATGGCTCTAATATTCCAAGATTATAAATACCTAGATGCTAAAATAACTCAAGCTTTAGAGATGAACAGATTTAGATTTGCTAGTAGGGTTAAGGAAGTTGTGTGTATAGTGTGTCAGGTATTATCTTAAGAGCTTTATATATATTTACTTTTTTTTTTTTTTTTTTTGAGATGGAGTCTCGCTCTGTCGCCCAGGCTGGAGTGCAGTGGCGCAATCTCAGCTCACTGCAAGCTCTGCCTCCCGGGTTCACGCCATTCTCCTGCCTCAGCCTCCCGAGTAGCTGGGACTACAGGCGCCCGCCACCACGCCCAGCTAATTTTTTGTATTTTTAGTGGAGATGGGGTTTCACCGTGTTAGCCAGAAATGGTCTCGATCTCCTGACCTTGTGATCCGCCCTCCTCGGCCTCCCAAAGTGCTGGGATTACAGGCATGAGCCACCGCGCCTGGCCTATATTTACTTTTTAATTCTGCAGCAACCCTATGAGATTGTACTATTAATCCATTTTACAGATGGGAAAGCAGTAGGCACTGAGAGGTTAAGCAGTTTACCCAAAATCACGTAACTGGAAAGTAACAGAACTAGAATTTAAACACAGGCAACCAGGATCTAGATCCATGATATTAACTACTGTGCTATATGATCTTGCTAAAAGACTGGTTCCTTCTCTCCCCATCATTCTCCCAAACATCAGTTCTCAGGTGACTGGAACTCTACAATTATATGTATATGTATATGTGTATATATATACACACACACACACACTCACACACATATATGTACATAGATATATACACATTATATATATACATATATACACACACTTTTTTTTTTTTTGAAACGGAGTTTCACTCTTGTTACCCAGGCTGCATTGCAATGGCGTGATCTCGGCTCACCGCCACCTCCGCCTCCCATGTTCAAGTGATTCTCCTGCCTCAGTCTCCTGAGTAGCTGGGATTACAGGTATGCACCACCATGCCCAGCTAATTTTATATTTTTAGTAGAGACAGGGTTTCTCCACGTTGGTCAGGCTGGTCTCGAACTCCCAAGCTCAGGTGATCCTCCCACCTCGGCCTCCCAAAATGCTGTGCTGGGATTACAGGCATGAGCCACCACACTTGGCCTTATATACACACATTTTAATAGAGTATAAAGCTATAAAGGGTGTGTGTGTATATATATATTTATATATACCTTCCACTTTCTTGGGTAGAGTCATTTCATCAGCAAAATATTCAAATAGTTAAGTTTGCTTTTTGTAACCCATTGCTTTATAGAGCCCCTCTCCCCAGACCCTTGAATGCCAATACCCTCAGGCTCATCCCAGGAGATCACATTTGTATTAGTTTCTATTGTTGCATGACAAAAGAATACAAACTGAATGACTTAAAATAACAGCCATTTATTAGCTCACAGCTGCTATGGATCAGAAATCTGGCATAGCTTACCTGGATCCTCTGCGGAGGTCTCACAAGGCTGAAATGAAGATGTCAGTCAGAGTTGCAGTTCTGATCTGGGTCTCAGGGTCTTCTTCCAAGCTCATTCAGGTTGTTGGCAGAATTCAATGCCTTTCATATGCAGGTCTGAGGTTTCCATTTTCTTGCAAGCTATCAACTAGTGGCCATTTTCATCTCCAAGAGGCTACCCATATTCCTTTCCACCTATCCCTCTCCATTTTCAAACCAGCAATAGAGAATTTCTCAAGCATCAAATTCCACTAGTACTTCAAATCTCTGACTTCTTCATCTGTTACTAGTTGGAGAAAACTTTCTACTTTTAAAGGGTTTGTGTGATTAGATCTGACCCACCCAGATGGATACTCTTCCAATTATATAGTCAAGTGATTTAGCATCTTAATTTCATCTGGAAAAATCCATTCACAGCAGTACCTATACTACCATTTGACTGAATAACTGGAACAAGGTGTGTATGCACAAGGGACTCAATAATCTTATGGGGCCATCTTAGAATTCTGCCTACTACACCATTGAAGTCTGCTAAGCCCCAAAGAGTGGAGTACCCTTTCTACCACAACTGAAACTCTCAGTTTCTCAGATATCCTAATATTCACTATGTCATCAGGAAAAAATAAGCTGATTAATTGCCTTTAAGCAGTGGGCCCTCATTTGGCAAAGCAACACCAATAAGCAAGGGTCTGGTAGCTGCCCTAGTCCTCCTAGATGTTGTTTGTATACATTAAAAGAAAGTGCTTATTTATCTCAATGTGTTTCCATATAGTATATCTTCAGGCAGAATTAAAAAGTTATGAAAATAATTCAAGCTGTGTGAGAAAAGATATTTTGGGGCAGAAAGCCATCATATAGTCAGGCAAGACCTATTTGCAAACATACACCTACCCTCTTCCTGTCTCCTAAACTGTTCTGGTCACCATAGCTTTGTCCCTTTCTCCCACAGATTTTCTACAAAATCGTTTTGTTTTTTTTTTTCCTGAATAGCTCAACTGCCAGTGTTACTGGGGGGTCCTTTGAGAAGGGAGAGGAAAGTAAGAGAGAGGAAAGCAAGAGATGGCAGTTAATTTTATGGAAGTATCATTTTTGAATCAAGCATTTGTAAGTTAGAGATCGTCCAAAATATGATTTCAGAGGCTGTAGGAAGTCTCCTTGCCCTACAAGTGACTTCACATAACAGTTCACAAATGTCCAAGGAAAACAAGACATAAAACCTCTCTTATCATCTTTTGTTAGGGTCTTGAGAGCAGGGCTTAAATTCCTCAAGGGCACTCGTCATTTCCTGGAGAGGCTTTCTTCATCTTATACAAAGGAAAGGAATGTTCATCAATCTCTGTTGGTCAAAGTTCAACTCAAGCTTTCAGTTGTTTTTTCTTCTTCTGAATTTTCAAGTAGATATGGGGCCTATTTTTGTTTCACTGAATTTTACATATGACCAGAAGCAAAATCAGGAATTTAATTCATAATCTAACTGCCGAACTCCTTCATATTTCTTGCACTTTCATTTACACTGCTAGATACTCTGGAATTATAAAGATATAGAATACCATTTTTGCTCTCAAAGAGTTTAAAACCTAGTAGACAGCTGGAACATATAGAAGTAAAAGTTCAGCTGAGGCTACAAATACCAAATAGCAGCCCATTGCTTCTTGGATAAGGTCCAAGCTCTTTACCCTAGAAGTCAAGCCATTTCTGTGTGCCTGTGGCTGCTTCAGCTTCATTTCTCACCACTCTGTTTCTATTTCACCAAAAACCCCACAGTGTCCTACTATACTCATTCTGCGTATCTTTACCTTTGCCTAGGCTGCCTTTGTCTCTCTGCCCCCCTACCACCCCATTCTTCTTTACCCCTTTAAATCTTACCTATCCTGGTCTTGGAACCTCTCTTGACCATACAAATCATCCCCTTCTCTGAACTATAACATTTGCTACAAGTACCATTCAGTTTGCCCTTGGAATACAACTGCTTTGTGTGGAAGCTGTTTTTATTCACTTTAGTCTTTTCGCCCCACTTACATCTGAAGAGGTTTAAGAGACTAAATTTTTCAATCCCTGTATTTCCCATAACAAAGCCTGGTTCAGTGTTCAGTTAAGGCTTGGTTAATTACCCTGATCAGAGTAAGAAAGAGAGTGAAGACTGCTGAGAAATGGCTTTGTAATGGACATTGAGGACCTCTTAGAGAAGAATGTATCCATTGCTCACAAAATATTCGCTCTTGGTAGCTCTGTTGGATAGAAAAACCACAACAGGGTTCAATTTTTCCCTCAGAAGAATAAACCTATTTCCATGGTAAATTTGACCGAGTTGTCCTAATGAAACTAGACCACAGAGTCTGCACCACGTCTTCTCTTGATCTTACCCCCAACTCCATCCATTAGGAATGACAAAACCTAGCTTTAAAGCAGTTCATTCCTAAAAATAAAATAATTTTAACAGAAATTTAAAACTTGTCCTGTTATCAGAAAAACTTGCAGAAATGGATCCAACCTGATGCTTGAAATAAGAGAGAGAGGACAGGGTCCTAGGACCTTCCCCTTAACCACTATTTATCTTGCTTTTAGAAATCTCTAACAAAACCTTAAACTCCCTGAGTACAGAGACCCTATCTTACTTATAACTTTAATTTACATATCAGGGCCTAGCACTGTGTGCTGAAAATATATAGTCATACTCAGCAAAGGCTTATTAAAATAAACACAGACACTTCAATGTTACAGATTAACGGTGTCCAGTATTAGGAGCAGAAACAGAATATATGTTTTGGGAAATCAATTAACCACACACAATTATTGCCTCATTCAAGACGATGTGGTTGCTGCTTTAGGGGATACAGAGATCAGTAATACAAGATCCCTGCCCTGCATAAGTTCATAATAATGTGGTTGAAACTTGAGTTCATTGGGAAGACAAGGCATACTTAATTCCAAAAAAAAATTAGCTTAGCATAGAAAAAAGAATTGGAGGCCGGGCGCGGTGGCTCAAGCCTGTAATCCCAGCACTTTGGGAGGCCGAGATGGGTGGATCACGAGGTCAGGAGATCAAGACCATCCTGGCTAACACGGTGAAACCCCGTCTCTACTAAAAAATACAAAAAACTAGCCGGGCGAGGTGGTGGGCGCCTGTAGTCCCAGCTACTCAGGAGGCTGAGGTAAGAGAATGGCGTAAACCCGGGAGGTGGAGCTTGCAGTGAGCTGATATCTGGCCACTGCACTCCAGCCCGGGCGACAGAGTGAGACTCCGTCTCAAAAAAAGAAAAAAGAATTGGACTAGAAGTTAGGAGTAGTGCTGAGGTTCCATCGGCTATTGACTTACGTGTGATCTTCGACAACCTCTCTGGACATGTTTTGCCCTCCCTGCTTCACCTGAATCATAGGGTTATTTAATAGTTCAGATAAATTAGAGAATTTACTCACATGTAAAAGTGTAAAATACTAGGGTGGGCTCGGTGGCTCACGCCTGTAATCCCAGCACTTTGGGAGGCTGAGGCAGGCGGATCACCTGAGGTCAGGAGTTTGAGACCAGCCTGACCAACATGGAGAAACCCTGTCTCTACTAAAAAGACAACACTAGCCAGGTGTGGTAGTGCATGCCAGTAATCCCAGCTACTCGGGAGGCTGAGACAGGAGAATTGCTGGAACCTGGGAGGCAGAGGTTGCAGTGAGCCGAGATCACGCCATTGCACTCCAGCCTGGGCAACAAGAGTAAAACTTCGTCCCAAAAAAAAAAAAGGTGTAAAATACCAAATTAAAGTACCACATGGTTAGAATATCATATTGTTATTTTGCCAGACAGTGTGGTTCAGTTTTTAGGTGTGACCTTTGGCTATCACCATCACTGCAACAAGAAACCAGGGAAGAATTCCTGGCGAAGAAAGGACAGATTTTTTTTTTTTTTTTTGAGATGGAGTCTCTCTCTGTCACCCAGGCTGGAGTGCAGATGCATGAACTTGGCTCACTGCAACCTCCGCCTCCCGGGTTCACGCCATTCTCCGGCCTCAGCCTCCCGAGTAGCTGGGACTACAGACGCCCGCCACCTCGCCCGGCTAGTTTTTTGTATTTCTTAATAGAGACGGGGTTTCACCATGTTAGCCAGGATAGTCTCGAACTCCTGACCTCGTGATCCGCCCGTCTCGGCCTCCCAAAGTGCTGGGATTACAGGCTTGAGCCACCGCGCCCGGCCTAGGACAGTTCTTAATAATCAAATCACTCTCTGTCTTTTCCATTCTCTTTCCTGGCAGCCTCTCTCCATACATATGCATTTAAATCCAGGTGAAATAAACTTTTACTGAAGGTCAAGGATAGTCTTCAAAAGTTGGGAAAGGCAATCACTAAAAGTTAGCCTGAGGTGTGTGAATGGGAATGACCAATGTCTTCTCCCTACCATTTCCTGTTTGGAAACAAAGAAGTATTGAATCTGGCCTAGTTCCTCCCCTCAAATAGCATTAGTTGGCAAATCAAATATCTTCCAGGGGTCAGGGAAATAATATAAATGAGTTGTCACCAGACAGAAGACAACAGGGAGTTGTAGAGACTATGGGCAACTGGAGAATGCATGCTCCATAAGATGACATTTTTATTTTTAAAAAATAAAGCAACAGTGAGCCTGTACACTGAACTTCAAAAGACTTGTCCACTTACCAAAAGGTCACCCTAAAAAGGGATTTGATTGCTCTTTTTTCTCTTTCTTGGCAATCTGGTCTCCTTCCAGCATAATCCTTCTCCTATTCTTTGCAAAGTTTCACTTACAGTGTAGCCTAGCTGGGAAATGAGGACCATACTGGATAAGAAAACTGGATTTTAGCACCTGATTAGTCCCTGATTTCCCACATGCCTAGTGCCCTATCCTGAATACCCTGCCCTGTAGGTAACAGCATGTCTTTGAGCCTCAATTTCCTTAAAGTGTAAAAATAGAAGACTTGGATTCTGATCCCTAAATGCCTTCAACGGAATCATTCTGTATGTAAACTTTGGGTGGAAAGTTTGAATAAGAATAGTGCATTTTTTTGTAACCCATGCCAGAACTCTCTCCTATTTCTGGGCCTGGGAACAACCTGACTTAACTTTGGATTGGTTCAAATTCAGAGTAGTCAGCTTTTACTGAAATTTTTTTTTTTTTTTTTTTCTCGCAGGGCGCGGTGGCTCATGCCTATAATCCTAGCATTTTGGGAGGCTGAGGCAGGCAGATCACTTGAGGCCAGGAGTTTGAGACCATCCTGGCCAACATGGTGAAACCCCGTCTCTAGTAAAAATACAATAATGGTAGTGGTGCATGCCTGTAATTCCAGCTACTCAGGAGGCTGAGGCAGGAGAATTGCTTGAACCTGGGAGGCAGAGGTTGCAGTGAGCTGAGATCGCACCATTGCATTCCACCCTGGGGGACAAGAGTGAAACTATGTCTCAAAAAAAAAAAAAATTTCTCACAACTCAGTCATCAGTCAGAGAAGATGGCTGCTTTTGCAGGAGGAGATGATAAATACTGCCTGGATCCCTGATAGCTATAAGCAGGGGAGAGGGACTGTGATTCACAGGAGGTGAAAGTGGAAAAATGACACTTGAACAAAGAAGCAATGGTGGTAACAGCAACTTTGGGAGATCTTTGACCCTTACCCTTCTTTTTTCTGTAGCCATATGGCCCATATCCACCTCAGACATTTCCTAGTTTTCCATCAGCTTTCTTCTGGTGCCTACTAGAGAGTATCCCTTCCTGGATAGCCCACTCAGTAGGAGCATGAAAGTTGTGGTGCTTGGGTGAAGCCATGTAGGAATGACAGGGAGGCATTGCTTTGGAGTATGTGTTTGGGGGAGATGGACAGAGGGCAGTGGAATCTTGGGCCACCTGCCCCCACCACAAGGGCAAGTCTCTCAGTGGATGGGTACTTAATTAGCCATGGTGAATGACTGAAGTTCTGACTGGGAAGAGGCTGTGAGAGAGAAGGTGAAAGAATTTCATTGAGAAGAATGCTGCCAGTTGGGTTGAAGGGCTTGGTGGGGTCCCAGAACCCACGAGTAGACTATCGGTGCAGAAAACACAGAGAGGCAGGAGCTTGTGGTTGAAAAGAAGACTTAGGTGGTTGAAACTGGTCCAAGGGGCAGTAGTTCTGGGAGATGGAATAGCAGTTCTCTCTCCTGCCCCAAATTCACTGAACAGGTGGCTCAGGTGCCTGGGGAAAAAAAAAACCTGCAACTCAGCATGCTCTCTACCCACCTGGAATTCCCTCCCCATGGAGGGGAGATGTGTGGCTTTCCCTACTGCTTCCATCACCTGCCTCCCTCTCCTTCTGCTTTCTCCTGGGCCTTAGCTAAGAAATTTTTATGAAAACCATCATTTTCCAAGACTTGCGTGTCCTGCGAAAGAAAAAAAGTTAACCTAGGGTCAAACAAGACAATCCTTCAACCCAAGAAACTGTCCTCTTTCCAAGAGGTCCGCAGAAGGAAGTCAAAGAGAGGGAAGGGTAGCATAAGTTGTCTGTGCCTTGTTGTAGGTGTCTGGTGGTCAGACCCACCATTCCATTGAAGAATATGAGGCCAATAATGCTGAGTGCAGCTGCTGAGTCTCTTCACACCATTGCTCTCCTCAAAAAGCAGGAAACAGGGCTGGAAACGGTGGCTCACACCTGTAATCCCAGCACTTTGGGAGGCCGAGGCAGGCAGATCATGAGGTCAAGAGGTCGAGACCATCTGGTCAACATGGTGAAACCCCATCTCTACTAAAAAATACAACAATTAACTGGGTGTGGTGGCACGCGCCTGTAATACCAGCTACTCAGGAGGCTGAGGCAGGGGAATCGATTGAACCTTGGAGGCGGAGGTTGCAGTGAGCCAAGATCGTGCCACTATACTCCAGCCTGGTGACAGAGCAAGACTTTGTCTAAAAAGAAAGGAGGAAACAGATCCTACGTGGAGAAATAAAAACTCCCTTAAGCTTTTCCTCTACCCTCTCCCCACTTCCCATCCTGGAATACCTCCAATTTATTCCTGTTCTTTTCTTCCAGTCTTTGCACCTGTCCTTCCGATTGGGTCACAGCATTAAAAGAGGTGAGCCATCCAACCCTGAACCTTCTAAGGAAGGAGCAATTTCTCCAAATCTCCATGAGCCTCTCTCCCCCAGCAAATCCACCCAATGATGTGAGGTTAGAGGAAAAAACCTTCTGATAGAGTGAGAATGGGGTTAGGCAAACCATCACACAGGCAACTGGTGCAACAGCAAGACTTCCTAACAACTAAGAGCTAGGCCTACATGGGAAATGACACACTGGCAGTGACATATGTGATTCAGTGAATCTTGATCCCTGCTAGTACGAAATCCACAGCTTTCTTTACTTGGTAGAGCCCTGGAGGCCATAATTACCTCACAGAGCTTCAGACTGCTGTTTTACTATGGACAGATTTTCTCCATTTATGAGGAGAGAGAGGGCTTTCTCAGTCACAACCTTGGAAGGGGGCCCTTCCCTATGTAACTCTTCTCATGGATTCCCTAGGAATTTAATAAACCAGGCCATGGAAGAACAACTGGTTCTAAAACTACAAGAAGTGTGATGGTAGTTCAAAGTCACATATAGAGGTCCAGACATCTCAATACTAAAACTGAGAACTGAGTGTGAAAGCCAGACGTTCTAAATGGGGAGCAGAAGATCTTTCTTTCTTTCTTTCTTTCTTTCTTTCTTTCTTTCTTTCTTTCTTTCTTTCTTTCTTTCTTTCTTTCTTTCTTTCTTTCTTTCTTTCTTTCTTTCTTCCTTCCTTCCTTCCTTCCT